>NC_048219.1:121451154-121751154 GCF_002007445.2 Ailuropoda melanoleuca | reverse complement strand
AGGACAGGGGAATATGGGCCAATAGTTTTGGTGGGTTTTTCTCAACTCGGCTGGGAGGTTTAGACATTGAATATCCTCCTAATGACAACTGTTCATTCCAAGGATGTTAAGTCTTCATCATCAGGACTTTAAGGGATCTAGATTTATTGACAGAGCAACGATGATGCCATAACTATCAGCGGGACACCAAAGCAAAAGGAATGCAACCATGAGTCCAGGTCAGATTAAGTTTGTGATACCTTTGAGATAGCTGAGTAGAAGGCCAGAAGTTATATTCTGCGGTCTGACTATCAGGGCAGAGGTCAGAACTAAAGATACAGACTTGAGGGTTTCCTTGTCTGGAAGTCCCACCCTCTCTCTACAGCTACGGTCTGTCTGTCCAGAACCCAGAACCTCTTGGAAGAATTCTTCTCATCCCTTTTGTGCCCCCATTATCTCACCCTCCTTTGTATTCCTGTATTTCATTCCATTCCCTGGTCTTTCAAAACAGCATTTTGTCCCAGTGGGGAAGAAGTTAATCTTCAATTGCCCAATCTCAACACTGATAATTCAGAGGAAAGACTATGCCAGGAATGTCCCTGTATACACCATACACTCAACACCTTTTTCTTCTTGCCGAATTAATCACTTTTGGGTGTGCTAACCAGTGATTCCACACATACTTAAGAGATCAGTGGCCACAAGGCAAGTCTTTTTAAGTTCAAGATCTCCCGGCTCTTGAGGGCATGTCAGTTGGCAGACCTGGGAGACAGAAGAGGCACCCACATCTGCAGTCTGATTTAAGGCTCTCCCATAACCCGGCACAGCAGCACACCCGGCGTCATCCTGCACCCCCACGAGGCCTGGGATGCTGCAGTTCCTGCCACCCCATACAGCAGTCCATTAATACTTCTGCGCAGAGATTTCCAGACTGGAATTCTAGATCAACTAAGGAGAAAGTGGATGGAAGAGGGCAAAACTGGGGTGGCTCTTGCTCCTTTTCCCGTTTAACCAGAACAACTCTGGTTTTATCTCTTTTGTAACTTACACTTTCATATAAAATTTCCTTTGAGGACAGAGTCTGATGTTAAAAACAAGTTTACAAGCCATTGCTTTCAACTGGCAGTTCTCAAAACTTTTTTGGTTTCAGGGCACCTTTACACTTTTAAAAATTGTTGAGGACCTTGAAGGGCGTTTATTTATAAGGATTTTATCTACTAATATTTACCATATTTGACATTACCACAGAATATTTTAAATTATTTATTTATTAATTTTTTAAAAATAACAATAAAAACCCATTACACAATAATGTAAATATCATATTTTTGTTAACAATAACTATATCCTCCAAAACAAAAATAATGAGTGAGAAGAGGGGCAGCATTTTACAGTTTTGCTAATCTCTTTAATGTCTGGCTTAGTGGAAGACAGATGGATTCTCATCTCTGCTTCTGCATTAAATCTGTTATGATATGTTGCCTGGTTGAAGTATATATTTAAAAAAAGCAGATCTCATAGAGATACACAGTTGGAAGAAGGAGGAATATTTTAATAGCCTTTCTAGATGATTGTGGCTATTCCTCTTTGACACTACACCAAAACTCAACAATTAATAGTTTCTTAAATGTGAATTGTAATACAGAATCAAAACTCATATTAATAAACATTTTTAACTGTATAACATTAAAATCTCTCTTGCACTTTGCGTGGTTCTTTAACCCACACATAACTGTAACACCATGTATTGGTCATCTGAAAAGTATCGGTTCATTGAATTATGTTTTCAAATGGATACAGTTCATTTTACAATCTCAAAAAATTATATTTGATAATATTATCACCAATCTCATCAGAAAAATCTCTAACTACTGGGAAGCTGTCAAACTGGTAGCGTTGGATACAAGTTTCCAAAATTCTAAGCTTTGCTTGAAAGCATTAATTTCATTAACAAATCAGCTATTTTCTTTGAAGTGATAGGCTCACTTTCCTTTCCAAAAAATGTTTGCAAAATAAACTATTTCTGAATAACCGTAGTTTGCCTGTCAGTCATTCTTTCAAGGTTAAAAGTATTTTATGCAGAAAGCATCTAGTTCAGCTTGCGACTCAAACAACCACACAAGTGCTTTTCCTCGGGGCAGCCAGCACACTTCTGTGCGCAGCTTAGAAGGGCTTTCTGTGTACTTACCCTTTCATCGCATGGAATACTAAAAAGGTGTGTACTCAAAGGTAGAGATTTAATAAAATGAACACACATTTTATTCCTCAAAGATATTCATAAGTGAAACTGGCTTATTACGATTCCGACGAGAGCCTGACATTGAAGTCCATAATGACTACTGGTTTGGCGACATGGCCTTGATTCCAACTAAGGCAGCCGCAGTTTTATTTTTAGCATCCGTGAAAATGTTACTAGAATGAAAAAGGCAAATGCCATTTTAGTATTATCATGAAAATACACACATATACATTTTTACATATATTACACACTTGTACATATACACCACACACACACACACACACACACACACACTCTGGCGCCACTGGTTTTTGTTTAATTGGTGTTATTTGGATACTCATGAAAAGCAAAGAACTGACACCTCCATTTATACTAGGTAGAAAGCTTAGCTTTCTTTGGCTTCTGATACTACAGCTATGAAGTCAGTTTCTCAGCCCAATGCGTTCCTGGCCACGGGGGCCTTACGTACAGGCGACTTGCCATTCCGGAGGTGTCCTTGGTTCGAGGATGCCCGTGCAGAAGGTAATGCTGAAGAGGTGCTTTCACTGAAGTGGGTTCTGCAGCACCTCCTGGGCCAGAATGTGGCCTCGGACAATCGCTGCTCGGTGCCGCTGCCTATCCGCATGCCTTACGGGCCCGCCCGATGTTCCACATAGACCTGGCTACTTCCTCTTTGTAACATGACTCATTCCATTCACTTCTGACCCCCGGTGAGAATATTTTGAGATCTCCTCCTGACAGGTGCTAAGTAAAGGCATTATTTCACTTAACTGGTTTATTGATTGAATTGAGTAATTGGTTTTATGGTTTGTAGTAAATTCACTTCGTACTTTGTAAAGTAAAAGATTCCATACCGTTCCTAGAAATCTGAATGTGGGAAAATGTCCTAGTAAAATTTACTAGAGATGAAATATCTTTGTGAAAAACATGAGGATTTCAGCAAGCAGCGCTCTTTTGCTGCCTCAGACTTTACTTATCTCTGGTTCCTAGTGGGCTTGTCTAGGCATCACCACTAATCTTTTGTCAGGAAAGCCCCCCGGTTACGTGAAACCATTTCTCATTGATGTACTCCACTGACAACACCATCCATCACTGTTGGATGGGAGGTAGAGAACTGAGGTCTTGAACTGCGAAGAAATGAACAATTAAAACCAATGCACGCTTTTCCCTAGCCCACAAAGACAAACTAGAAGCTGCTACTTAAGATCAAATAAGGACCGCTCTCATTTTTGGCAGCACCGTTGCAGACAGGAGCCTCACAAACCTGTATCCATTGTGCTATGGCAGTTAATTTTTTTTACAAAAAATTTTGTTTTTATTTAAATTCCAATTATTTAACATACAGGGTAATATTAGTTTCAGCTGTACAACATAGTGACTCAACACTTCCATACATCACCCAGTGCTCATGACAAGTGCCTTCCTTCATCCCCATCACCTATCTCACCCATCCCCCCAGGCACCTCCCCTCTGGGAGCCATCAGTTTGTTCTCTACAGTTACGGGTCTGTGTCATGGTTTGCCTCTCTGTCTCTTTTTTCCCCTGTGCTTGTTTGTTTTGTTTCTTAAATTCCAGAAATGAACCCACAACTATAGGGTCAATTAATCTTTGACAAAGTAGTTAAGAATATCCAATGGAAAAAAGACAGTCTCTTCAACAAATGGTGCTGGGAAAACTACAGCCACGTGCGGAAGAATGAAACTGGACCACTTTCTTACACCATACACAAAATGAAATCCAAAATGAATTCAAGACCTAAATGTGAGACAGAAAACAATTAAAGTCCTAGAGGACAACACAGGCAGTAACCTCTTTGACATCAGCTGTAGCAATTTCCTCCTAGATATATGGTAGTTTAACTTGGACTGATTCTCTGTGCCTGCTTTGAGCTTTGGCGTGGAAGAGTGGGTCCACAGTACAGCAAGAGCAGGCATACTGAGATATCCAAAGCTCATTTCTTAATACCAATCTTAAAAGAATATTTAGTTTAAATGTCTGCCTTAAATGTAGTATGTGGAAAGAAATGGCAGAAATCAGACCCCTTTCCCACGGTACTTCCTGAAGATGACCTTGTCAGAGACTTGGTCATTACCATGGCAGCTGAGGTCAAAGAGTAAATTCCACTTGTGCAACTTGAGACCAGGCTTGCTCTGCGATTTAAACTACTTTGAGGCCCCAGGGGCCAGGTTTCCATAGGCTTTGAGGAAAGCTGCCTGTTTGCATAATGTTCAGGTGCCCCCTGCTTATTGAATATGCACAACTTCCATTTGTTCATGCAGATTTGGTAATTGTCTATTTAATCACCTATTTGCATGCACAATTACTCAGTTTGGGCACATCCACACACATTTGCATATGTATATCTTGACTTGGGCTCCTGCAAAATGACTGCACCTGCAAACTGCAGCCGGACCCATTTAAAAACCCTTAGGGTTCAGCCTTGTCCCATGAGGAAAAGGGCCGAATGGGCCTGAAGTCCAAATATTGAGCTTTAATTGTATGCGTCTCAAAATCGATGTATTCTTTTAAGCCTCAACAAGAAAAAAGTTAGAAAATATACTGATTATTCTCTAAAAGGAAGGAAAGCAGTAAGCTAAAAACTTTTGTAAGAAAATAAAGGAAGAAGACCTGAATAAAGAGTATTATAAGATAGAGCAATATGAAATCGCATCTTCCTCCCACTCTGTCAATATCACATCTATTACCTTTGACATTTAAAAGAACATAAATTTTGGAACTCCAGGCCTGAAGGCTGAAACAGGAGTAATGTCCATCTTTGATGGGAAATGAAGCTGATGACACAGATACATGGCTTTATGAAGTTCTCCTTCTTCTCCTGCCAATAACAAAGTCACCTTGAGGTCCTGTGCGTGAAGTTGCTTCCTCTGCTCACAGAAAGTTCAACTGAGCACTCTGGTCCTTCTTTAGTGACTTTTGACTGTCAGCATAGAACATGCCCAGGTAAGTATGGGGAAAACCAACGTGTGCAGAGAACGGAGGGGAACATAACTTGGTGCTATGATGAATAGGAACCTCTTGGCCACGGTGAAAATGCAGTTTCTCCAGCTTTCATCTGAATGTCTCATCTAGACGATTGTTTACAATTCAGATTATTAAGCCATCCTAGAGACTGATGCAATAGATGTGGGCCTGGGCCCCAGAACCTGCATTCTATCCAATATTCCAGGGGATTCTAATGCATGTGGGTTTGGACCACACTCTTTGAAACCTTGATTACTGTGGCTTTCAAGGAAACTGGTGTGTGTGTGTGTGTGTGTATTTTTCCTCCAAAAACACAAAAAACTCTGTGTGATTCTAAGAAACCAGCTCCCCGACGGCTGGATAACAAACACACACTGTAGGGCTGGTTTACAGCGAGGTGTATAAGAGCAACTGGTTTGGCTTAGTATTGCTGTTTAATGCAGGTCTATCATATGAAACCCCAGCTTCACACGTGTTCGACCTGCTTTTTTTAGACGCCCAGGAAACAGAGAAGCCCTGCCTCAGCTCCAGCAAAGACCAGCTCTCCCTGGAACAGGTGCTAGCCACAAAGCCAAGCTAAACACGAGGTAGAGACATTCACAGGTCTTGATGGTTTATTTGCTGTTGTTGTAAATACATTCATTAATTTTTCCATTGTTTCTCTAAATACAATTTGTTAAACAAGTCAAGAATATCTTAATTCTGTCATTGACACCTGATATTTTTCTTCAGCATTTTCCAACATCATTCAAATCCTTTCCACATAGCTTTGCTTATAGAATATTCTAAATTATGTAAGTGTTGTAATTTACTTTATTATTTGCTATTTTTGGTTTTAAACATACTGGTCATTTCCAGTTTAAAAAATGTAAATAGCACTATCATGCACATTTTTGTATACGTTAAACACTTGCTCTTAAAATATTTCTTTAAGGGACATCTGGGTGGCTCAGTCAATTAAGCGTCGGCCTTTAGCTCAGGTCATGATTCCAGGGTCCTGGGATCGAGCCCCATGTTGGGCTCCCTGCTCAGCAGGAAGCCTGCTTCTCCCTCCCTTTGCCACTTCCTTGGCTTGTGCCCAATCTTGCTCTCTCTCTCTCTCAAATAAATAAATAAAATATTTTAAAAAATAAAGTATTTCTTTGAGACAGATTGTTAAGAGAAAGAAATTGATACAGAAGGTAGATTATTATTGGTTTTGATCATAGGAGCCGCTATGCAATAAAGAGGTGTTTAGTGAATTTGTTTCCAAAAAGAGTTTATTTTATTTTGATTCATTTTTTGAAGGTGATACATTTTAAAAGGTCCTGGGTCTGATTTGTTACAGTGGCTGTGACAACCAGGAAGCATCAAAATTTCTTTAATGAAGAGAATTGCAAAAGAGAAGGATGGCTAGGTGGTGATTGTATTCGGGGAGACTTCCGCATAAATTAATCAAGTTCGTTTCTAGAAAGGGGATGGAAACAGCTTATACCCGATTATGTCATTTAATGCTCACAAAACACCTGCAAGATGGGTAGTACTTTCTCCATGTTGCAAATGAGGAAATTAAGGCTTAAGAGGTTAAGGCAGATGCCCAAAGTCACAGAACTAAGCTGAAAGACGTAGGATTTGAACTCTGGTTTTTCTTGCCTGATTCTGAACACTGTCCTTGCTGCTTTCAAGCCACTGGGAAATTGACGTCTTCATCCATCCTCTCTCCTGTGAATGTTCTCCCAGAGGAAGGGCTGGCCATTAGTTCCTCTTTCTACCACTGACCTTGAAAACCATCTATCTCTTCCAGTAATTACTTGGATGAAAATGGTGAACCCAGCTGCTTCCCTGGTGATTCTTTAGCTCAGTCTCATAAAAGCTGCCTTTGTAGAAGCTGCTGCTTGTCTCTTTCTTTTACTTGATAATTCCCAAGGGCAAGATTACCTACTACCAGCTGCTCCTCTCCACATGCAAAGGGACTGAGGAAAATCAAATGGTGATTAAATCTACACATTGTCTTTCCCATTCCCCTCCAATGAACACCAAGAAAAATAACTGGCGTCACAAGACATCGGCTTCAAACATTCTGGGAAACCCCAACAGGATTATTAAACTGACAGAAACAAGAAACAACAGAATAGTTCCTTTTAATCTACATGGAGACTGTGTCCAATATTTCTCTACATTCTTCCTGCACCCGGGAGCTTTTTGTTTAAAATTTAGCAGTCATAGATGTACTCATGAGAGACGAGGTATCTTTAAGAGTCAGGCTGCCCCTTAGAAACACTTACTCTGAAATTCTGCCCCTCCCAGGCTATCAGGAGAGTTTTTAGGATCTCTTGTTTATTATCTATAAATTGAAAATTCCCTGTCTAGGTACATCTTTTACTAATTAATTGTTGGCAATAGCCACATATTACAAATGCCATACGAGTAGACCTCGTTTTCAGTTGTTTTGAAACCTATGTCTTCTTGCTCATTCTAAAGAATCACAGGAGAGCATTTTAAAGAGAATGCTTAACTTTCCCTAAGAGGTGCTTGTACCGAGAATCAATCTCTATGTTATAATAAGATGTTAAAATAGGGCTCTTCCAGACTTAATGTCTACAGACATGATCATGTGAGAACTATTAGATACCAAATATATAGAACCCCACATGCAGAATTTTTGAAGGGTATTGTGGAAGACCATTCTCTGGCTCTTCGGTCCTTGAAGGAGCAAGGATACATAAATAAGAATCAGGAAAAAAAAAAAAAGAAAAAAAGAAAAAAAAGGAATCAGAAAAAGGAGAGAAATGGTGCAACCACTTTGGAAAACAATTTGGCAGTTTCCTCATAAGTTAAATATAAATTTACCATATGTTCCAGCAATTCCACTCTTAGAGATCTACCAAGAAAAATGAAAGCATATGTCCACACAAAGCCCTGTGCACACATGTCAATGGCAGCATTATTCATGACAGCCAAACCTGAAAACAAGCAAAATGACCCAGGGTATGGATGAGTGGACTGTGGTCTATCTGTATACTAGAATACTATTCAGCACTAAAAGAAAGAATACTGAAACATGCTATAATTTGATAAACTTCAAAAATATTACACTAAGTCAAAAAAGCAGAAGACCACATATTATGTCATTCCATTGGTAGGAAATGTCCAGAAAAGGCAAATCTATAGAGACAGAAAGCAGATGAATGGTTGCCTAGACCTAAGTGTTGGAACAGGTAATGATTGGAAAGGATCTTTTTGGGGTGATGAAAATGCCCCATTTTAACATCTTGTTATAATATAGAGATTGATTCTCAGTACAAATGCCTTTTGGCAAAAGTTAAGCACGCCTTAAAAATTTGATTGCGTGTAAATTAAACCTTAATAAAGCTGCTTTTAAAAATGGAGAACGTGGAAGAGATGTTCAATAGACCTGCACTGTCCAGGATGATAATCACTAGCTGCAGGTGGCTGGTCCAAACTGAGATGTGCTGAAATTGTAAAATACATGCTAGATTTCAAAGAGTTAGCATGGGGGGAAAGTTGATAAATCATCTTGTCAATAATTTTTATATATTGGTTACATGTTGAAATTATATTTTGGATATATGGAGTTAAGTAAAATATATTATTAGCATTATTTTAATCTGCTTTTTTTGGTTTTGTTGTTGATTTTATTTTATTTTTAAAGATTTTATTTATTTATTTGTCAGAGAGAGAGAGTGCACAAGCAGGGAGAGCAGCACGCAGAGGGAGAAGCAGGCTTCCCACTGAGCAGGGAGCCCAATGCAAGGGTCGATCCCAGGACCCTGGGATCATGACCTGAGCTGAAGGCAGACGCTTAACCGACTGAGCCACCCAGGCATCCCTTTTATTTTATTTATTTTATTTTATTTTATTTTATTTTATTTTACTTTATTTTATTTTACTGTGTCGCTCCTAGAAAGTTAAAATGATCTGTGTGGTTGGCTTTGCATTTCTGTCAAACAGTGCTGCTATGGAAAGCTGTCACGCCGTCCCTTCTGCCCCCTGGGGGAGAATGGAGTCTGCTGGCGTCTCATCCCAAAGCTAGTGAGGAGCTTCCGCATTCAAGAGGGTGTGGACCCGCGCCCACAGCAGCCTGGATAAAAGCAGCAGGAGCACGAGATCTGCCTGCTCGTCAGCCAGGGCTTGTCAGGAGCGACAAGTGTCCGAGTGTGTGTGACCCAGGTGTGGGTCCCAGGAGAGAAGAAACCAGCCTGGCCCTGCCAAGAGCACCCCAGAACCAAGTCCAAGCCAGGAGGACCAACGGCAGAGCGAAAGCTGAGGGCAGGTTGGAAGAAGCTAACTGAGGGAAAATGCTCATGGCCCATATCTTGAAAATTGAAAGACAAGTAAGAAGGAGCTAGGTTCTAATTCTAACTCGAATTCTGTGTAGTCAGTATACTGACTACATGGCAATAACCGTCTCTTCAAAAACAGGGCTGCTTCAGTGCCGCGTTCCAGGAGATACCGTTCACGTCAGAGCCCAGGTGAGGGGGCCAGGCAGCTGGAAGGCCAAAGAACCCCACAGGCGCACAACAGAGTTTTCTTCAAGTGCACGCCATCACCCCAGGGCTTTGAGACCAGCTCGCAGACACCAGATCAAATGAGAATTTTCTGATCCCTGCGCTACCCATTCTCTCTCCCTGTAGAGGGGTCAGAGACTGGCTAGCAAAAAATGGAGTAGGGTGGGAGGGCTACGGAAGGAAAGAGAAGCTCGGAGAGAAATACATCCTGGGCTACTTCTATCGTCTTTTCTCATCTCAGACTTTTAACCTATAGCTGACCTGGGGAAAAGACCTGACATTGAATGGATCGCTGGCCATTGATGAATATATTGGACTGGAGTCTAATTTCTGATTAAAGAACTCATTTATGACTTAGAGAGGCCATATGATTGTGATTTAGTTAAAAGACAGGGGAAAAAAGTCAGGGGCCTGCCTGAATTTTCATCTAAGGGCAATGAAATGTAAATAAATTTAAAGTGACAGAGACAGAAGAGCTGAGTTCTGATTATAAGTCAAGTTGTGCTTGTTCAACATAATGATTACCCTGTAATAACCAGTCTTTTCAAAGGTAGGGCTGTCACAGAGCAGAATTCCTGCAAAGGATGTCTCCTGGAATTTATAGGGTAGAATCCTTGTGCCCTGCATGGCAGCCCAGTTCAGAACTGAGTCCGTGAGGGCAGGCAGGTATGGTTGGGAGTTAGGCCAACCCGGCCTGAAATTTCTTTAAATGATGAGAAAATTTGAAAAGGTACCGAGTCTAAGTTTCAGTCTCAGCCTGGTGTTACTTCCCAACCGCGTGCTCCTTATCCTACAAGGGGGTAAAGGGTCAAACTCAGGACATCTTGAAAATGATTCTCTTTTGTGGAATAAGACTCCTTGTTCAAAGGCCTGCAGGGCTTGCAGTGACTTCTAAAATCAACAATGTATCACTCTGATCAATAATGCTATCAGTGCCTCATTGATTGTTGCTAAGTGAGTGTCGGAGACCAGAAAATGAAATGGACCCTACACACATGGCATCCCATGCCCTTTAGTCTTACAGCTCTGTGTTTCCAGGGGACACTGCTTAAGCGAAATTGGATACAAAGTGCTAGGCACATAAGACCAAGCAGACTAGCTGTGAGCACTGTCTGGTATTTATCATGAGTCTAGGTATCCTGAAAAGATATACTTTGGGATTTTTAATACCGTGTAGTAAGTTATTACACAGCAAAGTCATGCTTATTATTTCCGAATATTCTTTCAGGTACAACATTCATACAAAACTATGAAAAATAGGCAATAGACTGTATTATTAAATGTACCTTAGACATAACTATTTCTAGCTCCTCACCTAACTTTAGGTTTTCATGCCTGTGTTCTCTTAATTGATGGCTCAGCTCTGTTTTTTACCTTGCAAATTGTATCTGATTTTCCTTTTGGTGCTGGACCAGCTCTGCCTTGTTCACACGTAATGCCTGAGTGATCCTATCAAGATGATAAGAATCTCCAGATGACAACACAGTGGTCATGGCTCAGATGGCGAGTTTATGTTTTAATAGTCCAATCACCCAAAGAAGAAGCAAATGAGATGTAACACACAGAATGCAAACCAGAGAACTACAGCGAGCCTCCCAGAGCAGCGGGCTCAACCCACCACCTTCTGGATCCCTTTTCCCATGCGGACAGCCAAAGGCAGGAGTCAATTTCTGTCGACGACTCTATCCCACATCAGGGCCTTGGCATGTGTCCTTTTCTCTTCCTGGAATAATTTTCCTTTCCTTGCCCACACATGGCCACAGCCTTTTCATCCTTTAAATCTCAACCCACGCGCCATCTCAGAGATGCCATCCCTAACTCCGCAGTTAGGTTCTTCTATCATGTTCTGTCTCCGCACTTTTATTTTCTCCTTCACAGCACTAACCACATTTTTAAACTATTGTATTCACTACTTTTTTCCCTTCCCATTCTAACATAAGCTCTGCGAAGGCAGAGACACATCTCTTTTGTTGACAATCATATCACTGGAGCTGACCTCATTCCTGATTTATGGTTATAGTTCAATAAACACTTGTTGAATGAATAAATGGACAAATGAAAAACATCTTGGTATCCTGATGATAAGAATTTAGGCTTCTTTGGCCAGATATTTAAGAGACTCTATCTTACAGTGATTAAGAGCATGAGTCCTGTGGCCGTGGTTCTGCTGGTCACTAGCCGTGTGGTCTTGGGTACCTCTCCTTTTGAGCCTTGGTTTCCTCGGCTGGAACCTAGTAACCAACTCACTGAGTTGCTGAGATAACAGAAAAGCAATCATCCACCACACTTAGCAAGGCCTGCCCTCTAATCACTACGTGCTATCTGCTTTTACCTAAGATCTCTAGAGAAGGATATTCCAAAATCATTCCAATTAAAATAACGAAATATCAATCCTCTTTGTTTGGAACGCTCCACCCTGGTCACCAGTACATACCATTTTTTAAGCCTCAGTATCCCCTCCTCCAGCAAACCTTTCCTGACCCCCCCACCTTGCATCATCGCTGCTGGTGAGCGTTCCATGGCACCGACAGTTCTCCAGGGCTGCGTCCACACAGACTCTACTCCAGTGTCTCCAAAGTGGCCTGCCTCTGGGGTGTGCCCCACGCTACACACATGGGGTGGGGAGGAAGTATTAAAAGTTTATTTTGGAGAAAAAAATGAAATTTGGATAGAGATTTGGTGAGATTTGGATGATCTCATGAGATTGGCTGGAGTTCTCACAAGATTTGGACTGAAAATTCGCCAGATTTGGGTAGAAAATTCGTGAGATGTGCTTGAGAGCTCACGAGATTTGGACTGAGATCTGGTGCAAATTTTAAGAGAGAAAATAAATGAAGCACAATTCCCATTCAATACATTGTTTGATCTTGGTATCTCCCCTTGTTGCCTCCCCTGACAGTGGGATGTCAGTGGTGCTGCCCACCTTGCCCTGGAAGAGAACAGGATGCCATGGGGTTGCAAGAATGTTAGTGCACCTTGCCAGATTGGACCTGGTGGTCCATGTGGTCTAGGTGAGCAGACATTTGCTTTACATTTTCTGGGTTAAAGTCACTTGCACAAAAGGACAAGTGGCTTAAAAAGCCTCTTAAATAGAAAACACAGTTTAAAAATAAATGCTAATAAGGGAAGCATAAATGAATAATAAGTGATGGCAGAAATGACTTTTACTATTACTGAGTCATGAAATCAGATCTGTCAGGATTTGGGGGAAAATAAAAAGTGAAATTTTTAAGGCTATTTGAAATAGAGATTTACACTTGTTATAATTAACAAAGAACCCCAAACATAAGTGACTGTTGAATCTTGAGTGATATTAATATATTATTATGTAGCATATAATATACACTACAATTTAAATACATAATTATATATATACCTGATAATGGTATGTTTAGTCCTGATAAAAATATTTAACGGCAGAGATATGTGATCAAAGAAATATGTGCGAAGACCACTGATCCAATTAGTGATTTCCTTCTGGCTTTCATTCACATTGTGCTACGCTGTACGTTCCCACAGTGCAACTTGTGTTCTAATGACCCTGTGCGTCTGTCTGAGGCCAGATTTTCTTCAGATACTTCAACGGAACATTAGCCAACAGACTGAATGTAGAAGAAGATAAAAGAATACAGCTATCTTCTATTAAGTAGGTTATTAAGAAATTTACAAGAGAATACAATAATGGCATTCTTTTTACTATTTTTGTTTATGAAATATAGTGGTTTTCATACAAACATGTTATTTATGTTAATACATAACAGTTTATAATTGTTATTTTTAAATTACTTAACAAATAAATATTTAATCAAAGAAGCAAAGGCTCTTTGGTGTCAGCCCAGGTGGCAGGAATTCAGAAGGGCTCTTGGAATCAAGAAGTTTGAGGGGCGCCTGGGTGGCTCAGTCGGTTAAGCATCTGCCTTCGGTTCAGGTCATGATCCTGGGATTCAGCCACTTGTTGGGCTCCCTGCTCAGTGGGGAGTCTGCTTCTCCATCTCCCTCTGCTGCTCCCCTCTGCCCCACTTGTGCTCTCTCCCTCTCTCTCTCTCCCTTGCTCCCTCTCAAATAAATAAATAAAGTCTTAAAAAAAGGCTTGAGAATTGCTGCCCTAGTGCAGGGATCATACTGTATTTGTCTGTTTGACCCCAGCACTTCCCACAAAGCCTGGCACATCACAGGCTTCTATTAACATTTTTGAATGAAAAAAGATTTTTTAGTGAATAATTGAATGACTGAAAGTTTTAAAAATCGGACCTGTTATTTGGTGAGTTCATCACCTTTCCTCGGTAGAGCTATCCTCTCTCTGCTTACACCCCCCTTTGTGCTTGGTGTAAGGACATTTCTTCTGGGCACGGACAGGGTCTCCACATTCTCAGTGTCTAGCTCAGATCAGGATGTGAAGTAATAGGCGCTTCCAAATGGTTATTGCCTACAGGCTAAAAGGAATTAACGACAACTCCAGTATCTGGACTCTAATTCCAGACTCTGCAGTGATTGTACAGTGGAAATCACCATTTATGAAGAGATCTATTTAACTTTCAACTTTTGCTTACATTTTAACACTTTGAAGAAGCCAGAAACCTTGGACACAACACCAGTGGAAAAACAAAGTGATAAAATGAAAAATGTTCCCCAAAGTGTGACCTGTCACCTGCAACAAAGTCACCTGGTGTGCTTGTTAAAAATACAGAGTGCCTGATGCACTCCCGATCTATCAGACTGGAGCGGAGTCCAGGAATCTGCATTGTCGTGCACTTCCAGGGCAGAATTACCAGGTAAAACACACGATGTCCCAGTTAAGCTTGAATTTCAGGTTACCTAGTTGGGACACAAGCTAAAAAATTATATTTGTCATATTTGAGATTCAAATTCAACAGAATTTATATTTTTATGTGTTTATCTGGCCACTCTACCCTAGGGAGACTCTTTCCATAGTCTAAGAATCACTGGATTTTAAACTTCTTGTGGGGATTTGCTGAGTGGGCTAAGAGCAGCTCATTTGTCAATAAATTTAGAGCAGTGTTTCCGAGCCATTGGAATCACCTGGGATGCTTTAAAAATTATCGGGCCCCACCTCTAGAGATTCTGATTTAATTGATCTGTGGTGGACCTCAGGCACTGGGTGTTTTTCAAAGCTCTTTAGATGATTCATTGTGCAACCAAAGTTGAGACCCAGAATCGGAAAGGAGAAGGGAAGAGGTGGCAGAAATTCATCATGAATGGGTGGCGTTAAGACTGGAATATCACAGTAATTGATCAGAGTGCCAATACATAAATCACTAAGGTGTCTGATAAATAAAACCCTGGGTTTGTGGTCAATGATTCTCACTTTTTTCTATGTAGTGGGGATGGGAGATGGGGGGATTTGTGTCGTAGGGAAGATGGACAAGGGGATGAGATTGAGGCTGGATATCAGAATCTCCTAGGAATTCTGTCCAAGTACTCATACCTGGCTAATTTACTCCACCCCTTATCCAAGGAATTTTAAGTCGTCTCTCTCTTACCATCACCCCTAATTAAAAAGTTAGAGAACTATTACTCTAACTAACAGCTGATAGAAGCTGAAATTGAAAGGGAAAGAAGCCATGAAAATGGCTTAGGACAACCAAGAAGGGGGAAAAAGAAAAAAAGCACATATTTGAAATAAGCAGAATTTGCACATAGTAGTATAAACAACCACATAACTCATTAATATGTAGAAAGTTTGTCAACATTTGCTCAAATCTGGTGGAAATAAATAATATGATAAGTGATTAGTAGAAAGAAATAAGAAAATAAATAAGCATTAAGTACTCTTTGCTAATAAAACTTTTTTGAAAAAACCACGCTCAAGTCAATGGTGGGATATATAGGCTATATCATCCTGTTCCTTAGTCAATGAAAGCTTACATAAACCTAAGTGCTCTGTCTCTGCCATTAGTCTGGGAACCCCTTCCTGAGGAGAAGGTAGAAGGCCTCAAACAAATTAAAAATCTTCTTTAGAGCTATCCTGGCATCTCTCAAACCTTTTTAATGCATGGGGTCTTTTAAGCAAATTTCTTTGAGTAAAAATCTGTTCTTTCACATGAAAGAATTTTCTAATTAATTTTTACTTCTTTGTATTTGCTTTATATCACGCCAAGGGCTGGGTGGTAAAGGCTGGACTGATTATGCAGGGGTTGGACCCAGAAGGATATTAGAAGTGAGAGGTAAGCTTGCAATGGGTTTCAGGGCTGCCCGAGGCCTGCTGAGTGAAAAGGTTCACTCAGGTAAGTGCCTGTGAGGCCACTGGAGAGCACCACCGCCATAAAAAGGGAGCAGACCCCATGGAGCTTCAGCTAGTCACTGTGACCATGACAGTAATGCATTTAAAAATACTTCAGCAGATGCTGATTGTAAGCCCTGGTCTTTAAAGTCACCTGAGGACCTTTAAAAATATATTGGTATTCAGGCCTTACCTAAGCCATTAAATCAGAAACCTCCGGGGTAGTGTTTGGGCATTGGAATTTTTTTAAAGCTCTCTGGGTGATTCTACTATCCAGCCAGGGTACAGAACTGCTGGCCCAGACAATGTGATATGTCATGTGTGGTAAGGTTAAACTACGAACCAGCTGTAGCAGGCATCATGATCAGAGGGTAATTCACACTGCAGGGATAATCAGCCAACATTCTATCAAAAAGACCATCCTCCAGAAGTGACTCTTGCCAAGTGCTTCTGTCAAATCAACATCAGAAAGTTAGTTAATAAACATATGGAGTGTCAGATTTTTTTTTATATCAGTGAATTAGTGATTAGCAGAAAGGACTTTAGAAATGGGCTCTTGTGATAGAATTAAAGTATCTTTTAGACTGCTCCTGGAACTTGTACAAACATTGAACAAGAATCTAGTAACACTCGTTAGGATGGTGCCCAAAGGGCCTTACATCCAGCCACTGGGTCAGAGCACTGAGGGCTACCCTATTCTGACACGGATATACTAGAATCCTGCTTCTAGAACTGTGTTGCATCTTCCTGGAGTGAACCTTTTACGTAAGGTCAGAGAGCCTCAAAGGACCAGGAGCTTGGTAGAGCTTCGTCAACCTCACGGAATAGAAAACTTGCTAGCAAATGTTTATTTAGTAAAGCTAGGGGACTGGCAGAAATTGGTTTGAGACTTATTGAGAACTTGGGAAGGATAGCTAACTCTCACCTTCTTAAAAGTTTTTAGTGTTTACTGTTCACGTATCAAAAGAACCCAAGGGTTATATATGATGAGACTGACTTGGGTCAGTTTTATGTCATTGAGGGACAACATGACCCAGTATCAGCAAATTCTCCTAATTATTTTTTGAGACATAAAACTATTTCAATGTGCAAATTTTAAATGTTGCAACTAAATTTCAGATTATAAGGAAAAAACAAAAACAAAAAACCCTTGAGTAGAATCAATAACTTCTCTCTGGGCCAGATTGGACCTGAAGTCTATGTATGAGTTTGTGCTCTCTGGTCTCAGCCACTTGAGAAGCCCTATAGTCAACGTTGGCCCTCAGGAACTTCAGGATCGGAGAACTCAGGGATCATTCCAGACAGGAGGATAGAAACCAGTCTTGATGGGCCAAGGTAAGGTGGTGGCAGGAATTCAGAAGGCGAGAGAACAAGAGAGTGTCACAGGTAGAAACCTTGGCAGGAGACTGTTCCTCAGTTCTGTTCCTTCTGCAGGCAGAGGGCAGTTCTCAAAGGCAGAGCCAGAAAGAAGCTGGGAACTGTGCCATGACTCTCCATGGAGAAAGCAAGAGGAGCGAGGGTTGCAAACAGGGAGAAGTTTATTGACTTATTTACTTTATCAATATTAGAGTGAACATCTGCTATGTACTCAATCTTGGATGAAGGAACTGGAATAAGAGAGATAGTTGGTATCTAGGAAAAACATTCCTGTGTTTTCCTTTACTCCCCCACAGAATACTTCTAGCACCAGATGCTGGGTTTTTTCCTCCTCACCAAGCAATTCTCTGAGACACCAGCTGGGTACCCTCTAATTCAATTCAATTTTGACACTATCTGGAGTTAAAGTCAGATCCCACAAGTTAAGATCCCACAGGACTGCACTCACTCCAGATGCCAATCTCCAAGTCCCAGTTTGTTACCTGTACCTCTGACCTACTGGCTATAAGGCAGATTTTTCATAATCCCTTCCTTAGGTTCAAAAATATGCTAGAATGGCTCATAGAACTCAGGGAAACACTTGATTTTACCACCTTATTATAAAAGATATAATAAAAGATACAGATGGACAGCCCAATGAAGAGAAGCATAGGGCAGGGTCTATGGGGAGGGGCATGGAGCTGACATGCCCTCTTTTGGGATGCCATTGTCCCAGTTCCTCCTGTGTTCACCAACCTGGAAGCTCTTTATAGCCTATGCTTTTGGGATTTTTTTTATGGAGGCTTCATCACATAGGCATGATCAATCATTAAGTCAGTCTCCAGACTCCCTCCCCTTCCGGCAAGTGGGGTGGAAAGTTCCAAGGTTCTAAACATGGCCTGGTCTTTTGGGTGACCAGCCCTCATCCTGAAGCAGTCCAGGAGGCCACCAAGAGTTACTTTATTAGAACAAATGATACACCTATCACTCAGGAATTTCACAGGATTTAGGAGCTCTATGTCAGGAACCAGAGTTACAGACCAAATACTAGAACAAAAGATGATCCCAGTTTTGTTACTGCTTAAGAAATTACAAGGTGCTCTATGCCAAGAATTAAGGGCAGGCACTTAACAGACCTCTCAGGAAGAATCAAGAGAAGGTCTCAGAATCTGAGACCTGCCAGCAGATCACACTATAGAGTCTTGGGCCAAAGCTGGGAAAGCCTCCGGGCAACGCCAGGGATCTGTCCCCTTAGATGACTCCTGGTCACCATATGCACAGTCCTTTCTGTTGAACCTCCACCAAAGATGATTCCTATGCTAGGGGTGCACATAGGTAGAAGTAGAGATCTTTTTCCTGCAGAGGTTTGGGATTCAGTGAAGGTGATGGGCAAGAATAAAGCATGCCAGAAAGGGAGCACAGAAGATGGAAGTTGCTGTGTATAATGTGACCAGTCTGAGCCAATAAATTAAAATAAAAATGAGTAATTTAACTTAAATATTGAGGCATGTTCTGTGTTTGAATCCAGCCAAACTCATGCAAATGGGGAAGAAACCACCATATTTGGGGCCAAAAAAGCAGGTCTGTTTGGGTGAGGAAGATAGATATGTTATTAACATCCTTTTTTTTTTTTTTGAAAGATTTTATTTATTTATATGACAGATAGCCAGTAAGAGAGGGAACACAAGCAGGGGGAATGGGAGAGGAAGAAGCAGGCTCCCAGCGGAGCAGGGAGCACGATGCAGGGCTGGATCCCAGGACCCTGGGATCACGCCCTGAGCTGAAGGCAGATGCTTAACAACTGAGCCACCCAGGGGCCCCTATTTAATATCCTTCTTAAAAAGAAAAACAAAAGGGACGCCTGGGTGGCTCAGTCAGTTAAGTGTCTGCCTTTGGCTCAGGGCATGATCTCAGGGTCCTGGGATTGAGCCCCGTATCGGGCTCCCTGTTCAGCGGGGAGTTTACTTCTCCTTCTCCCTCTACCTCCCCCCCATGCGCTGTCTCTGTCTCTCTCTCTCTCAAATAAACAAATAAAATCTTTAAAAAAGAAAAGAAAAGATTTATTTATGTATTTGCGGGGGGAGGGGCAGAGGCAGAGCATCTTCAAGCAGACTCCCTGCTGAGTGTGGAGCCCAATGAGGGACTTGATTTCACAACCCTGAGATCCAAGTGTTTCCAAGTGTATAAAACTCAACTCAATTCAAATGTGTTTTTGAGCATCTTCCATTGCTCAGTGTTGTCCTAGGTGCCGCAGAGAACAGAAAGAAGCCTAACCCCTGTCTGTGTTGTGCAATACATTGAGCGCCAGTGTGCTGTCCCCAACCATCTTGTGCGGACCTTATGTATACAGCGGTGAGAATGGGGGCTCTTGAGCGTTTACAAGCACTTCTCAAAATTTGTGTCCAGTAAACAGCAAAAATTGGGGATCCAAGACAGATTTTTTATTTTATTGCAAATCAGAAATATTTTTTAATTATAGCATTTTAAAGAACAATTTAAAAAGTCATACAAGGGCGCCTGGGTGGCTCAGTTGGTTAAGCATCCGACTCTTGATTTTGGCTCAGGTCATGATCTCGGGGTTGTGAGATTGAGCCCTGAGTTGGGCTCTGTGCTGGGTGTGGAGACTGCTTAAGATTCTCTCTCTCCATTCCCCTCTGCCCTCCCCAACATGCCCCACGTTAAAAAAAAAATAAAATAAAAAAATAAAAAGTCATACAAAGCAGAACATGATAAAAACTAAAAGAAGTGACATGGTGCCTTGTTCAGTAAGTTCTGTGAAGTGTAATTGAGGGACTTAAAAGCATTGACTTTGGAGTCTGAGTTTGAATCTCAGCTGGCTAACTTAACCAGGTGTATGATCTTGCCCTGATTACTTGAAACTCTTCAAGACCTTAGTTTGAGAATATGTTTGCCTATCTCATAAAGTTGTTTTGAAGACTAAACTAAATGACATTAAAAACATTAAGAATTTCATACTGGGGTGCCTGGGTGGCTCAGTCATTAAGCGTCTGCCTTTGGCTCAGGTCATGGTCCCTGGGTCATGGGATCGAGCCCCACACCGGGCTCCCTGCTCAGTGGGAAGCTTGCTTCTCCCTCTCCCACTCCCCCTGCTTGTGTTCCCTCTCTCACTGTGTCTCTCTCTGTTAAATAAATAAAATGTTAAAAAAAAGAAAATTTCATACTTGCTGACTACATGAGTGCTTGAGAAGTAGTAGCTAAAAATAATAAAGCAAATATGGGAAGTCATTAGAGCCTCTTTTTTGTTTAAGATTTTATTTATTTATTTGAGAGACAGTGATAGAGAGAGAGAGAGAGCACGAGAGCAGTGAGGGTCAGAGGGAGAAGCTGACTCCCCGCTGAACAGGGAGCCCAATGCGGGGCTCAGTCCTGGGACTCCAGGATCATGACCTGAGCCAAAGGCAGACGCTTAACCAACTGAGTCACGCAGGTGTCCCAACATTGAAGGCCTTTTATAGGAGGTGGCATCGTGTTTTGTTTCTGGCGCGGGCTCCTATTCATTGTGGCTTTCTAGAAATATGGAAGGTGCACAGCCCTCCCCTCCTCAACAATAAGAAGGCATGGAAAACTTTTCCATTTCTCTCCCAGTCATCAACCCTTCTGGCAGGTCCTGCTACACGTACTGTCAAGATGAAAATGGGGTGAGAAATAGCCCAGGGCAGGGTCATAGAGTAGCTGACAAGTTTGTTCTTCCAGTATTCTCTGAGAGTTTGGCTCTGCCATCCCTGGGTCTGTAGTTGGGGCCACAGACCAAAGGTTCAGGCATGTTGCTTTGGGTGGTGGCCAAATGACCCTTGGGCTTCAGGGTGACAGACACAGCAACATTTTTGCTGCCCTAATAGGAAAATTGCTTTATCTCTCTCCTCTCTCTGCTTCTCTTCTTCTGTCTTTCTCTCTCTTTTTTCTCTATTTTCTTTCTTCCTCCTCAAAATTAGTCTCCAAAAAAGAAAAAAAGAAACAGTCTTTAGAGGCTAGAAAAAAAATAGCTTTCCATCTTGCAAGTTCTTATCCTCTGTATATTTAGTTCCCTGGAGATGGTTCTTCCCAGAATGGAAGGAAGAAAAGAAAGAAAAATGTATTGATCTATTAGTAGGCATGGAATAAAAGCAAAGTTCCCATGCTCAGATGCATGTGAGCTAACTTCATTATCAGGGTCACGATGATAACACTGTAAGGCCAATTAGACTGAGTCCTGGTGTCCCAGAAGACACTTTAGTCTTCAAAGTCCACTGATAAAAACCCCAGGTGGCTGACATCTTTTTTCAGTTTGTTGTTTTCCACATGAAACACGGGGGACATGTTTGTATCTTAAAGCCTGGACACTAGTCATTAGCTTTAGAGCCCTTATAACCTGCTGGGGTCACATCAGATGCACGGTTTCCAAAAGGACAAGCTGTCTGGAATCAGGTTGCATGAGGGCTTGTGACACCAGGCACTGCCTGTGCTTAAGGGCTCCACCGCCTGACGCTGCTGTTTTGTGACTTAGAAAGAGAAAGGCTGAGTAATATTCCATTGTATATATGGACCGCATCTTCTTAATCCAGTCATCTGTTGAAGGGTATCTCGGCTCCTTCCTTACTCAGCCATCAGGAGGAACAATTTCACAACATTTGCAGCAACATGGATGGGACTGGAGGAGATAATGCTAAGTGAAATAAGTCAAGCAGAGAAAGAACAATTATCATATGGTTTCACTCATTTATGGAACATAAGAAGTAGGAAGATAGGTAGGAGAAGGAAGGGAAGAATGAAGGGGGAGTAAACAGAAGGGGGAATGAACCATGAGAGACTGTGGACTGTGGGAAACAAACTGAGGGCTTCAGAGGGGAGGGGGGTGGGGGAATGGGATAGGCTGGTGATGGGTAGTAAGGAGGGCACGTATTGCATGGTGCACTGGGTGTTATACGCAAATAATGAATCATGGAACATTGCATCAAAAACTGGGGATGTACTGTATGGCGACTAACATAACAAAATAAAAATTATTAAAAAAAGAAAAAGAAAGAAAGAGAAAGGCCCACGGGAAAAGGAAGCCATGGCTAGATGTGTTATGCAATGAGAAATGAAGCATTACAATCACTGCACCCTCTGTTCGGAGATTGTCGTACCTCAGGATGTCACCCTCTGTGTGAAGCCGTGTCATAAAATTCTCAACACAACATCTGTATTGAAAATAAATACATATCGGGGTGCCTGGGTGGCACAGCGGTTAAGCCTGCCTTCGGCTCAGGGCGTGATCCCGGCGTTATGGGATCGAGCCCCACATCAGGCTCCTCCGCTATGAGCCTGGTTCATCCTCTCCCACTCCCCCTGCTTGTGTTCCCTCTCTTGCTGGCTGTCTCTCTCTCTCTGTCAAAAAAAAAAAAATCTTTAAAAAAAGAAAAAAAAGAAAATAAATACATATCATCTAACACTTGAGGGGGGTTGGCTAGAAAATAAAAGTGTCACAAAAGGACAAAAACCACTAAGCCCTCAGGTAGTTAAGAACCATTTGTCTGTATGGGTAACTAGACCAACGTTATGGCAATTGATTAATGGTCCTCAATACTTACTTTTTGTTTTCTGGCCGTCAGGATAGCCCAGCACCCAGCACAGGCTATTTCTAGAAACTGCCCTGCTCTGCCTGTCTTCACCGCTCAGCGGTTGAGGCATGGAATCTCTGTTCTGACCCAAACTCCCTTCCTTCACAGAGCCTATGCTTCAGCCACACCAAACTACTCTCGCTGTGTAGACTCAAAATGCTCCGTAGGGACGGTGTGCTGTTGGGCGGTGAGAACTCCGAGGACAGACTGCTTGGCCTTGAATCCCAGCTGTGCCTTCACTGTGTCTGAAATCTTGGGAGAGTGACTTGGGCTTTCGGGACCTGAGTTTTCATATCCTGTAGAAATAAATGCATCCACTCTGTGAGATTGTTATGAGAATCACAATTAATACATGAAAATTCTTAGAACACCTGGCCCAGAATAAGTCCTCAGAAATTGTAGTCTAGTATTACTTCAGACTTTTATGGCTTTGCTATTTCCTCTGCTTAGAATGCCTTCACCTTCGTTCCCCTTCCTCTGTCTCCTTGTTCTAGTTCAAATGTCACCTCCTTTCTGGCAAAACTCCCTGCTTGCCCAAGCATCCTATGCATTCCCACGCCACCGCAACCTGAAAGTCTCATGAAAGCATTGTTACTAATTGTCTGTTATTGTCTAGTTGCAAGCTTCTTAAGGATAAGGTCATTGCGGCTCCTTCAAGTTCGTTTCCACGCCAGTTTTTCCCATGAAGATTCTCAATCGATATTTGTTGAATGAATAAACTAATTAAGCAACCAACCAACCAATCGAATATAGTCTATTATGTGTTAATTAACAGAATTCTTAGTGATACATGGAAAAGGTAGAATAAAAGCTTGTATATTGTGAATGGAATGATTAATTCAGTCCCTTCTATAAACTGCCACGTGGCAAGATTTTCTGTGTTCCAACTCAATTCACTTGCCATGTCTATACCAGCGTAAAGCTAAGTCTACGCAGTGCGAGCCAATGTGGATATTTGGAATTCATTAGCCGTATAGCTATGGTTGGCAAATCCAAAAACTGTAGACTCCAGTGTGTATTTTTAGAGAGTAAGTATTATCCATTTAGCCTTTCTGTGACCACCTAATTTACTAGGCCCGATTCCAAATCTGTACTTCCTTTTTCCACATCAACATGTGGCTCACCCTATTATGAAAAGACCCCATTCATAGGAGGCTCCACAGATGATCTTACTAGGGGTTCCCATACTGTTACAGCTGAATATACACTGAGTTGGCCACGGTCTGCAGGCTATTGACCCAAAACAGTCCTGGAGGGCAACATAACCAGAAGAAAACCCCTTTACCCACTGGTGGAGTTACAGATCAGGTTTTCTGGAAAGTCATGACACTTTTGCGTGACTTACCTTATAACGAGTCTGCCATACACACCAACATGTTTTCTCCTCTCTTTGGGGATTTCTCTTTTCTCCATTTTCCCAAAAGAAACTTTCTAGCGTTCTAATGATGGAACATGGGGCAGAGAGTCAGGACATCTGGGTTCCAGTCTCAGCCCTATTGCTGACTGAGGCATATCATTTCATGTATCAGGGCCTCAGTTTTACTTGGTATGAAATCGTCTCCCTCTTTCGGCCGTTAATACAGAACAGTTTGTTCTTAGAGTCTCATAATAAAGTGAACGCTCTGTTATTCCAGAATAGTTTGTCTTTGGAATATGATGACTGAAATCCCCATGGCTTATATGCAGCTGGTTTTTGGTAATTTTAAAAGGATATCCTTTCTTCTGTGCAGGAAAATAAAATAATTGAGCCAAATGATGTCTCCAAGAGCTAGCAATTGTCTTGGACTATATAGTTAGTCTCTTTGTTCACCTTGCTGCTTACTTCCAGGAGGCAAAAATTACTCTGACAATATGCTCTTTCTACAAAATTATCACGGATAGTATTCATTCCTTAAGAACATGCTATAGATTTTAGGGTAATAATAATCACTGGCGGGGCGCCTGGGTGGCTCAGTCGTTAAGCATCTGCCTTCGGCTCAGGGCGTGATCCCAGGGTCCTGGGATCAAGCCTCATATCGGGCTCCTCCTCTAGGAGCCTGCTTCTTCCTCTCCCACTCCCCCTGCTTGTGTTTCCTTTCTCACTGTCTCATTCTCTCTCTCTGTCAAATAAATAAATAAAATCTTAAAAAAAAAGAGTAGTAATAATCACTGGAAAATATGAAATAAGCCCAGGTGAAATAAAGCCACTGTGTCTCCCTGCACTAAATACAGCTGTTATTAAAGAAGCAGATTTGATGTAGGAATACAATTTTCATTTTATTGGCTCATTTTGGTGACTTGGAAAACCTTTACTCAAGGAGTAAGAATAGGGTGCTCCAATTGGAGTTGTTATATCGGACCTGCCCTGGAACATTTTAATTATTATAATAGTGGCATTTACATATACAATTTATAAAACTATTATATGTAACTTATTAATTAATCCTAATCTGTAAAATTTACCTAAAAATTGTCCTAATTTTATTAAGTGTGCTATTATCATTCATACTAAATAATTATATAATTCCATCATTGAGATTCATTTTGTGCAAACAAATGGATTCTTTTCAAGTTAATGAATCATGAACTCATTAAATAATATACCACTGGAATTAAATTTCTTTCATTAATTACAATTTTAATATGGCCTCTACTAGGATTCATAATCAAGAGAGAGGGTATTTAAAATAAAATGCAGCCCCTTATTCTTGATTAATGATGAGTTAGTTGTTGAATTTCCTAAATTCTGCCTTCCCTGTGCAAGACAGTGAGGAGGAGGAAGGATTGGCATGAACTTAGGGTTACAGTTCTGGCCAATGATCCAAAGTTATAATAGAAAAGAAGAAAGTTTCCCATCACTGTGACTACGGGGACAAGAAGTGTATATCTCAAAAGGAAGTTTTGGTAGCTGAGCTCCCTCAGTTTTTCAATGGGATAATGTTGGCATTTTGGGAGGGGTATGGTTGATCGTGTGAAATCTTGAGATCTGCAGAACAATTTACATTTCAGACCTTCACTAATGAAATGACAGCTGCCCTTCCCAACCCATCAATGTCCCATTGCTTCAACAAGATAAACTACTCATTTCCAAACATTCCCCAGCCTACCCATGTCTTCAATCTCTTAAAAAAAAATCAGGTAACTGCTATGGTACTTAGTGAAATGATGGATTTCCAGCAGATTGCCAGTCCTCCCAACATTATGCGATATTCCAGAGTAGGGTTTTTATGAAAAAACAGTCTGCCAAGGCAGTCTTACTTGTGTTCTGAGTATGACTGAAATCTTATTGACACCTAGAGTATGACTGAATATTCTATGGATGCCTAGAAGCTCACCATTTTAGAGATACAACTTTCTTGTGTTAAGTGTGGCTCTTTCTCCCTTTTCCAGATGTTTGCCTGCAGCATCAAAGCACTAGGCATCTTTGGGAATGTATTCGTTTTCTAGGGATGTCACAATAAACCACCACAAACTTGGTGGCTTAAAACAGCAGACATTTGTGGTCTCACAGTTCTGGCAGTCTGAAGTCTGAAACCAGAGTATGGGCAGGGCCATGCTGCTCCCAGGGCTCTGCGAGAGAATCCACTTGATGACTCTCGCCTAGGTTCCTGTGGCTGCTGGCAATCCTTGCTGTTCCTTGGGTTGTGACTGCCCTCCTATCTCTGCCTCCATCTTTACACACCACCTTTTCCTCTTTCAGTCTGACTGGGTCAAATTTCACTCTCTTTTCTCTTTGAAGGGCATTAGTCATTGGATTTAGGGCCCACCCTAAATTCAGAATGATCTCATCTCAAGATTCTTAACTTGATTACGTCTGCAAAGACTATTTTCAAAGAAGGTCACATTCTCAGGTACAAAGGGCTAGAACTTGGATGTATCTTTTGGGGGCCACTTCAATCCACTATAAGAAGTGAGTTTGAAAGGAGAGAAGAGAATTCAGAAAGACAGGTGGCAGGGGCAGAGGACATATTTCCCAAATTTCCTCAGGTGACCTAAGCCATCAGGTGCACATTTACCTTTACTTTGGGTTCCCAAGTTGGGGTCCTGGATCTCCTCTGTATGTATTTATGTATAAAATGTGAAGGGAAATGTCAGGAAGGAATAATTTTGGACACAAGGGACAGAAGATACAAGTACAGTGGCTTAAACAAAAAGGATGTTATTTCATCTCACATAACAAGACCTTTGGAAATAGATAGCTGTTGTTGATGGTTCAGTGGCCTAAACTTTTGTAGGGCATCTCTATAATTTTCTTGGCTATTTCTTCATATATGTTTCTTCATAAGATGGCTGACTCAGCTCCATGTTGCAAAAGTGTATTCAAGGCAGGAAAACGAAAAAAGACAATGACAGTTCTGGATATCTTTTACCCAAAAGGCAAAACCTTCTCTTGAGCCCCCTGCAAAATTCAGTTTGCATTTTATTGGCCAGAACTGTGTCAGTGAGCACCTCTAACCACAGTGGACACAGGAGAGGGAGAACAGGTATGCCCAACTTTTTGAAAGTTCATGTTATACACTGCTTCATTTTTACCAAAGATGTACATCGGTACCTGTTTGCGCTAACCACCTGAAAGAGGATTTTTACTTTTATGAGAAACATGAAAACAACCATTCAGCATTTTGCAGCGAGCTGTTATGGAGGGAGGCAGCGCACACTGGAGCAGCGAGAATAGCCCTCAAGCTCCTTTCCCAGGAACTACACTCAACATCTCCTCATCAAGCCGCCATGTCTTTGAACTGTGTCTGTGAGCACCTGTGCTTTATCTTGATTTACTTTGCATATCCATTTGTAAGATGTGTCCTAACACATCACAAAAGCCTTGGAGAGGTTATTTTTGGGGTCTGGGAATGCGCAAAAACGCTTTCCATATAAATTCATGGTAATTGCTTTTTTGCTTTACCCCATCTCAGTTTACAAAGGTTTCATGGGAACACTCTGCTTTTGGATAGTGGGGGAAACTTGTATTTGGCTTCGCTGGCCTCGATGGTCGCAAGGAAGAGGAAGTTAGAATGTCTATTGGGTTGGCTAATGAACAAAACTGTTAAAGGGAGAGAACTTTCTTCCATTATTTTAGCAACGGTATCTCTTTCATATATCTGGACAAGAGAAACAAAGTGTAAGAAAAACAGTGAAATGGGAGAGCAGGATTCCAGGGCTAGTTGCACCATTTTTCACCTTTGAATAGGTGATCTGAACTGACTGGACCTTAGTTTACCTGACATGGAACCAGACACTGGACCAGATTG
This sequence comes from Ailuropoda melanoleuca, assembly GCF_002007445.2. Classification (NCBI taxonomy): domain Eukaryota; kingdom Metazoa; phylum Chordata; class Mammalia; order Carnivora; family Ursidae; genus Ailuropoda; species Ailuropoda melanoleuca. Next base: position 121,723,021 of record NC_048219.1, on the reverse strand, counting down.
CTTCTCATGTTATCTCTCTAGCTCTGAAACTTTATAATTCTATTAATCCATCATCAAGAGGGTATTTCTTTCTGGTACTTTTATAATTCCAGTGATGTTTCTCTACTGATTTGCCACATCTAGAAGCATAATTACCATTGATGGACTCAGAAGGAACTATGGAGATACAGCTCCCCTATTCCATGAGGTATGGTTATACTGGTGCCAGGGAGAGAAAATTAATCTTTTTATTTTATTCTTCGTATCTATTTATATATTTGCTTTTTAATCAAATGTGCCAACTCGTTCAGAATATAACCAAGCCTAGAAACGGCTGCAATCGTTGAAAGGTTTATTTCAAAGCAATTGCAAAATTAGACCAGAGCTTAACAATTTCTGAAATGTCATTTTTTTGCTGGTTGCCAGATGAGCCTCTGGCCTTTTTTGAAGCCAAAGGATGGGCCCTTCCTCAGAGCACACCTGAGTCAATCACATGCAGGCTGCATTGTGTCCTTGCTGGGCACTGGTGAGTAAGACATCTTTTAGTACATGAGCTCAATCAGGCAGGAAGTGAGGCCCTCGAATTAAATCAAAGATTGTGGCAGCATCTCTATCTGCTTTTGCAAAACTCATGAAAGACAGGGTTTCATTTCACATGATATGAAAAATCAATAAGCAAGGAGGGGCTTCAGTCATTTAAGTGCAGTATGACTAAAATTGTCCGTGGAGAACCCCAAACGGAATTCTGAGAGTCATTACATTTTGACAATTTAAAAAGCACACAGGTAAGTGAAATATATATTCTGCTGGAATTGTGCTTAAAGTACTTTTTTACCTGACATGAAAATATCAAATATATTCTATGTCTATGTAACGAATGGGGGAAACATACTTTCATTAGAAAAGTCTGATAGGCAAGGTCAATTGCAGTATTTAAGAGTGATGAGGTGAGCTATGCATAATCCTATCTATGCTATTCTTGGCTCAGGTCCATTCCTCCATCTCCACTCTAGTTCTGACTCTTGAGTATATTGTCTCAGCTTTCAGCATATTGTCTCCAACCAACAGCATTAAAGGATTACATGGTTGAGACACTCCTCCAGTTTCTATGTCCTAATTAGTCCAGAGTGTGGGTGAGTGGTACCAGTCTTCCTAGTGAGACATGTAAGGAAGTGATATTCAAACTCTTATGGTCATATAAGGAAAAACAACCTAAAATGTGTTCAATTTTCATTAAAAAAGAAAGATGCACCTTCATATAGTTTTAGTTTGACATCTATAAATTTTGATCATGAGTAGTTTTACAGAATATACGTTTTAAGAATTTTCTAAGAATATAAATTCTGGCACGTAGGTAACATTGACATCTAAAAATGAAATAGTTATTTCAATCTTTTAAATGTACCCAACAAAATTTAGAAATTTAATAATTTGATATTTACCATCATTCTGTATAAAAATACAGGGACATGCCCTGCTTAATTGCATAACACTTTATATTGTTCTCTTTTTTATGTAAACTTGTATTTCCATTCCATTTTTCCATATTTTTATATTGGAAAGTCTTTTATTAGTCACCCTATAACTTAATATATATTTATATATATATTTTAGTATGAAATTTGAAAAATCTCATAATCATGAGTTCTTATTATTAAAAATATCCTGAACTATGATAATTATTATTAGCATACTACTGACCAAAACAACATGAATTATTGCACACTTATTTAAGTATAAAAAGCAAAACTGTGGCAAGGATGTATTTCTTGATAAGATTCATTGAACTTCAGGGGCACCTGGATGGCTCAGTCAGTTAAGCGTCAGACTCTTGATTTCGGCTCAGGTCATGATCTCAGGGTTGTGAGATGGAGTCCCGCATGGGCTCCGTGTTGGGCTCTGCACTGGGTACGGAGCCTGCTTAAGATTCTCTCTCCCTCTCCTTCTGCCCCTCCCCCTACCTCATGCTCCCTTACTTGCTCTCTCTCTCAAAAAAGAAAAAAAAATGAATTGAACTTCAAAAAAAATTAGTCCATAAGCCCATGAACAAATATTACAATATTACAACAATATAATTTGTTGTTAAAATTGTTAAACAAAGTTCATCCTTGTGGTGATTTTATTTTTTGTTTTTGCAGTTGTAAGCACTAAAAAGACTTATTTGCATAGATAAATAAATGAGAATGAAAGGATTTTTAAAAATAAAAACAGCACTCAATTCCTCTAATATTTTTCTGAGTTATATAATTGCATAGGGATCTACCATAAAAATACAACAACAGCGTTACTAGTGATTTGTCTTTAATAACTTGATTAGGTCTTCCTTCAATTTTGTTGATAGCAAAGATTTGGAAACCACATGACTTGCCAAAGAATGTGTCAGCCACTAGGAGGTTATTCACTTTCTCAAATTAGCCCAATATTTCAATCTGGTCCTTGATTTATTGCCCTGGTGGTTTTTCCACCCCAGAGGAAGGGCCAGGGTCAGACTCAGGAGGCCAGCGTAAGCCCTACTGGGCTTGGGGCTGCCAGGGGCTCTTCTTTCTTGTGCTATCTTCATAGCTATACAGGTAAGAGATTGTACAGAGCCAGAACGTTGTCGTGCTGCTTGCACAAGGTGGACAAATCTCAAGATTTGTATTCAGGTCTGTGTACAACACACTGACAACCTGGAACATATCTGGATCACAGAGAATGTGAAAAAATTTGAAAAGTAGGCCTTTGGAGAAAAGGTTAAAGAAACTGTTTTGTCAGGATTGGAAAAGGCATAGGAAAACATGGGTTGTCTATGCGTAATTCAGAGAAAGATTAAGATTGTCGAGTGTGCTGCCAGGAAGCAAAACTAGGATCAATGGTGCCATCAGCAGGAGGAACTTTGGACAACTATGACTCCCAGTGACGCAGTAGGAACCCTCCCTCCCTTTACCACTGGAGGTAATCAAGCAGAGACTATATCATTTTTTTTTAAAGTTGCTGTGCAGAAAAGTTCTGCATCATGCAATGAGGTGGACCAAATGACCTATAGGATCCCTTCCACTTTTGAGATTCTAAGTACCTTAACCTGGAGAAAACAGAAGTGTTCTAAGAGCCACAATTCCCAGCAGCAAGAGTAAAGCAGCATCTGTGTTGAAATAGTAATGTGTTTTCTATTTATAAAATGTGTTGCCAGTTACCTAATGTAGTGGAACATTATTTGAACTCTTTGTCTGGTAGTGTGGATGGCTTTGCATGGATTAACCACACTCCTCTGTCTAATCCCCTTTGTGGCCAAGGGCACAAAGTTCTGAGACTACTGGGTTTGGAAGTACAGTCTGTGGCTAAGGCATAGAACCAAGCCAGGCTGCCCACTCGGGGATCAAAGCAAGACATTTGGCTGTACTCAACCAGTTCTCTGACCAATTTAGCTAACCACATGTGCTTTTCTTACAATTAACCTCAACTCAAGGGGGTTGAGCTTCATTTAAATGCTATACTTGATACTAAGACCCACAGTCATCAAACATTTGGTCATGTAGGTAGATATTTGAATGATTATCGGTTCTGGGAGGCTTCAAGTGTTTCTGGGTCATCTTTTTTTTTAATATTTATTTATTTATTTTAGAGGGGGTGGGGAGGGGCAGAGGGAGAGAGAATCCCAAGAAGACTCCAAGCTGATCTCATGTGATATCATGACCCTGAGATCATGACCTGAGCCAAAACTGAGACTCGGAGGTTTAGAAGACTGAACCATCCAGGCACACTTGGGTCATCTTTTTAAAGAGTATGTCTCTGGGTTGCCATTTGCCCACTCGTGGTTACTATTTGCCTACATATTCTCCCTAGGTGTTATAATTAATACACTCATTTGTTCTGCACTCTAAAATGCTTTTATGTGCAATGATTTCACGTAACCTCATCAAATATGCTCCTTGACCAGACTTTGTTCCTGTACATCACGCAGGTATATTTTCCCCAAACTAAAGTCTCCAAATGGCAAATGAGTAATTCAGCCAATTTGTTTGAGTTTCAAAATGCATTTACAGTGCTTAAATTGTGTACAAACAAGCCCTAATATAAGTGAAATTATTATTTAATATGCAATGTTTTATTTTATTTTATTTATTTTTTTCTCGCCACTGTTTTCTTTTATTAATTGAACAACTACAAGTCCACAATTCCAAAATTTACCAAGTCCTGAAAACCAAAAAAAAAATTTTTTTTATTAATTTCCTATCAAAACTCATACAGTGGTGCAATGTTTTATTTTAATTTTTAACATATACAAATTTTTATTAGGTAGAAATATAACTCCTACAAAATAATAAATGCTCATTCAAAAAAATCAAAACTACGGAAGTGTATAAAAGTCCTCTCTCCCTTGCTATAAATCAACTCCTCAGAAATAAGAATTATTAACTGTAATTAATCCTTAAAGACCCCTTAAATACATATATAAATACAGTTTTTGTATTACATGCTGTGATGTAAGTTGCATTTTTAGATTTAAGTAGTTATTTTTATCAAAATTATATACTTACAGATTTTAAAGTTGAGCTTGTTGAGGAAACAGCAGTCCCCAAACACCACCCTCCCACTATTTCCTGTTCTCCAGAGTTAACCACTGAAATTTTTAGCTACTTATCTTGGTATCTACAGTTCTATTTCTTGACAGTATGCTTATAGTGTATTGCTATGTTTTTTCAGTTTAAACATTATTTATTGACTCCCGTGCATGTGTGTGTGTGCACGCGCACGCACACACACACACCTTCATCTTCTTTCCATCCTACAGCTATAATCATAGAGTATTTTGAGTAGATCAATATTCAGTATTTATATTACTATGAGTATGTACACATTATTCACATTTGAGCAATGTGGTGATTCTATGATTAGTTTTCCTTCCCTGCAGCCCTTCCCGTTTTCCCTAAACTTAATAGTTATCTTTTTGGTTTATTTATTTGCCTGCTTTTTTTCTATAGACTTATCACTAATGCATCCTTAAACCCTCCCAAACCAGTGTAAATCTAAATTCAATAAGCTTAAAGATAGGCATTTCACCAATTTCATTTTTTTTTGAAAAAGTATCTTTGACAAATGTGTTAAAGAAATAAATATTTTAAAAGGAAATTTGGGTCAATCTATTCTGACTTTTGTCATTTATACATATAACATATCATTCATATAGTATATATACCTTATATGAGTCATTAATTCTGGTTGAATATGTCAAACCAAATTATGATTGCATTCTATCCATCCCTACTGCATATTTCTTACTATTTTGCATACAACCAATGCTCACTAAAATTTCCATGTAAATACTGAATAAACATGTCTAAAGGGTCAATGATGATTAGCAAAGTTATCCTACAATAATTTTCCTTGACTCTCTGCTCTTCATACAGCTCAACAACAGCAAAAGACCTCGAGGACACAGAATCTTCCAAAACTTGAGAAACACATTTTTATTCTGTGAAGTCCTTTGGGAAAGCTCTTGTTGAGTCAGGAGGGTTAGAAATTGAAACTGTAGTGAACCTGACAGAAAGAAATCTCACTCACCGCTCTCAAACAGGTACTTAGGAGTCGTTGAAATCTGCTCATCTTTCCTTCTTGTCATCACCACCCTCCCCATGCCCACTCCAATCTGTATCTAGCAAACCCAGTGTGCAAATAATATGTATTTTCTGGCCCATGGTTTTTTTGTTTTGTTTTTTTAATCTTTCCAATCCCTTTCATTCTCCTCCTGTAATAAGCAGTTCCTATTGTTGCTTTGTAACCACCTCCAAATTGACAGCATTACTGACCTGCAGAGCTCTAGCAGCCTGGGGAAGGAATGGAAATCCACTTGCTCTGGCAAGAAGCTCAAGCCCGGGCACCCGATTCCCCGGAAGTGGGATCTTTCTCTGGTGTACAAGTCTCTGGGGCGACTAAATGTACTTCATGAAGTGATTTTTACCATGAACCTCCAAGGAATTCTTACAATTGCTAGAGCGAGGGTAAATGATTGTGATGTACCACTAGTTATGCGTTTGGATTTTCAAATCTGCAAACTATCTATGAACATAATAGGTGGAATAAGAATGGGAAAAATGGGAAGGTTTCTCATGCATCTTGATGGTAACCCATTGCATTTCATTTCAAAGCACTTTTTAGATATTCTTCTGTTGCTATTCTTCACATGTAGGTATTTGTTCTTTGATTCAAGCCCTGTCCTCCGTTATTTCAGTTATTCACACAACATAGATGGAATAGCACAAGCTCAGCCACCTCTGGTTGAGTGGGTGTAGTTGACTTATGAGCCAATTCCACAGTTCTCTCCCCAAGACACACCCGTAAGTTCTACCTGATGGCTGTTTTCAGCATCTGTAATGTGGTTAAAAGATCTGGGTTTCCATGATGTACAAAAAAAAGTATGAATAGGTTTTTGTGTAATGTAGGCTCTATAATGGTCCTTGTTTAAGAAACCTCATGACAGAATTTTAACCAGGCATTTCAAAAACCCAAAGCTACAAATGTTCACATTTCCGCTAATAGCCAGTGGGAAACATCTTTATAAATGATGATATTCTTCTCTGTCTGTTTCAATTATCATTGTACATATAGTGCCCTGAACCTGCTTGGTGCTCAGTAATTATTTGTTGAATGAAGGAATCATGGGATTTCAGTATTAAGCAATGCGAGTGAGAATAGCCTTCTCTATTAAATTCCTGAATATGAAATCCAATGGACACATCTTAACTTTTATTGGTCCACTCCGCTGCATTTCAAATGTTGATTACTCCTTTGTCCTCAGTGATTTCACTTTCTTTGGCCTCTTTCAGCAAGTAATTTCTGTTATCTTGTCGGTCTTCTTCTCAGGCTGCTCTTCTTTTACTCCGTAAACATTAGCGTTCTTCAGAATTTCTGACAGCATCTGGTTTTCCCACTCTAAATTCTTTCCTGGGGCCATCTTATCTAAGATAATTATCAATTATAGATTGCATGTGGCACGTGGGAGAATGAGCAAAGAGAAGTGAGCCCAGGAGGAGTTTATTTTTCTTTCATACGATAGGTAGGCCGTCCCGGTAGTGTAGTGGCTCAAGGATGTGGGGGCTCATGTCTGTTGGCCTTTCTCCCATGGTCAGTCACAATATGGCTGCTGCAGCCGCAACAGTAAAATCTGCAGATATTCAGGCATCAGAAGGATAGGAAAAGGACAAGAACTTGTTGAATCTGTCACCCTTCTTAGGAGTATTTAAAGAATCTCTCCTCAATAACATGAACTCAGCTTTTCACTAGCCAAAATCCTGTCACATAGCTATACCCATCTGCAAACAGCACTGGAAAACAATTTGCTTTATTTTTAAAATAGTGTTCTGCTAGTAAGGAAGTAGAGCTCTAACAACATTTATATTCTGATGACCCCCAAATTACTGCTTTAACCCTGACTTCTCCTCTAGATTTAAGCTCATTCATCCAAATGCTTACTAGATATCTACACCAGCACAAAAATCACAATGGTCTTTCAATCCCAACATGTCTAGATCCCTAAACTTTATCTCCATCTTATAGTTGATTTCCTTCCCTCATCAGCTCATCTACACTCATTGAGTCAACCACATTTATTTTATATCTACTGTATGCCAGGCACCATGTTAGGAGGTGGCTTTATAAATACAAATGGGACATATTGCCTATCTAAAGGAATCTAGAAGCTACCTAAAGAAATCCACAAGTGGGTGATGTAAAGTGCTACCCAGATCTCCCTTCAGGACTGCCCTCCTTCTTCCAGCTGCTGGGAGTGTTGGATGTTGACTCTCCCAGAATTGCTCTAAACTGAAGAGAGAGGGCTTCCTTGCCTATCACTTCCCAGAAGCAGCTGATTGACAAAGCTTCCTTGTCTTAAGGTGGGCCAAAGGTGAAGAACTGTCCCAGCCTCAGAGCTTGCTATGAGGTCATCTGAGGCTTAAGAAGTGATTGCATCACAATTTGACTCTTGTCTCTATTCAATCTTACTTCATTCACTCACCCACAGGCATTGTTTCTGAGAAGGATCCTGCATGTACTTCCCAAATGCGAAAATGTAGAGTCTGTTTTCCAGGGAATCTGATATGCAAAGGGTACCAGGATTGGTACTATGAAGCAGAAACTAAAATGTCATTTTGAAGGTGAATGACTGGTAATATATATACTCCTTCACTTAGGTAGTAAGAGTAGTAATGATAGCCCTGGTGTGCTGTAGTGGGACTACTGTTACAACTTTCACAGCTGGTGAACTGGTGTGCAGGAATGAACGGGTGGGGCAAGGTCCCTGGTCTTGGAGCTGTTTGAGGAAGTGGTTATTAAAGAACCATTGAATTAGAGGACTGTCACCAGAGGCAACTGATGCACTAGAGAAAGGCAAGGACAAGCTAAGGCTGATGAATCAACAATTCAAAGTGAAATGTGGAAACCACAGAGTCTCCCTGTCAGCCAATAAAGAAAATCTCATCTGCAACCAGAGGGCAGAGAAAAGTGAGGACCAGACTCATCACTGAATTATTAGAGTAGCAGAATTTTGAGGTTGAATTCTCAATCTCAACAATTCAGCTAAACAAAGTCCAGGGTGTTACTTGAGAAAGAGTGGGACCCTGAAACTGATATGGTGACATCTGGATCAATGCATTAAAAAATCTTGAATCCCCAGATCCCTTTGTATTTTCTGGTTCCACAGAAAAAGTCTAGCTCTCCCTCCACCCTGCTTGTAAATAATGGTGAAAGTTTCAACTTGCAAGACTACATGAACTCCTTTCAGGATGTATCCCCACTTCTCTTCCTCTATACAGAAGAATAACTATAGCTAAGTCAAAATATAATATAGGTCAGGAAGTCCTGCGTCTGCTACCAGAGGAAAGGAACTATATCACAAAGAAGCTGCAGAATCTAGCTGGGGGTGTATGTATGGGACTAAAGATGGTGATCAAGGAGGGCAGAGCATAAAGTCAGAAAAGGAAAACCTTGTCAATGTGGTAGCATTCTCATAATATAGGATTTAATGCCCTGGTAGGGGCCCCAAGAACCTGGGCAGATGTGCAGATGGGCTGGTTCTTGAGAGCTAGAAGAAAATGATGGCACACGTTAGGTGAAATTGAAATGCCAGAACTGCCATGATTGAGAGTGGAAGAAGGTATTGGGAGGCTCAGAAAACTGACATGCTAGACTAGATGCAATAGATAATGCAGGAAAGCTTAACAGCCAACTGCTAGAGATGGCTTAGAGGACACCCCATTTAGCACAGTGATAAAAAATACATTGGTGAAAAGTCAATCTACTGATTAGAAGAAGATATTTGCAAATGACATATCCGACAAAGGGTTAGTATCAAACTATATAAAGAACGTATATAACTCAACACCAAAAAAACAAATAACCCAACTAAAAATGGGCAGAAGACATCAACAGACATTTCTCCAAAGAAGACATCAAGATGGCCAACAGAAACATGAAAAAATGCTCAACATCATTCATCATCAGGTAAATGCAAATCAAAATCACAATTAGCTATCACCTCATACCTGTCAGAATGGCTAAAATCAAAAACTCGAGAAACAACAAGTATTGACAAGGATGTGGAGAAAAAAGGAATCCTTGTGTACTATTGGTGGAAATGCAAACTGGAGCAACCACTTGGGAAGCAGTATGGAGGTTCCTCAAAATATTAAAAATAGAACTATCCTTTTACCCAATAACTGCGCTACTGGATTAAAAATATGAAAACACTAATTCAAAGGGATATTTGCACCCCTATGTTTATAGCAGCATTATTTACAATAGCGAGACTATGGAAGCAACCCAAGTGTCCATCAATAGATGAATAAATGAAGAAGATGTGGTATATATATACACAATGGAATATTACTCAGACTTAAAAAGAAATTAAATCTTACCATTTGCACTACATGGAGAGTATAATGTTAAGTGAAATAAGGCTGTCAAAGAAAGACAAATACCACATGATTTCATTCATATTTGGAGTTTAAGAAACAAAACAAATGAACAAAGAAAAAAGAGACAAACCAAAAAAGACTCTTAACTATAGAGAACAAATAGATGGTTATCAGAGGGAAGATGGGGGGACATGGGTGAAATAGGTGAAGAAGACTGAGAACATACTTATCTCGATGAGCACTGAGTAATATATGGACTTGTGGAATCACTATATTGTACACCTAGAACTAACATAACACTGCGTGTTTACTACAGAGGAATTAAATTTTTAAAAAATATATACATTTTAAAAATGGATTGCTGAAAGTGGCACAACCATCACTGGGATGATTATTCTCTATTGGCCTGGACTTATGGTAGGAGGTACTCCTACAGAACTTGGCTTTCTGATAGCAATGAGGATGTTAGGGTCCCAGAAATAATAAGGGCCAGGTGGCAGAGCTTAACCAGAAGCCAGGTGGGCATAATTTCATAATGAGTGTTGAGGTTGGAGGAACAGCCAGGAAAGCTTAACCTGTAGAGAGTTATGGAGATGGTTAACAGAACACAGCAACCCCAGGGGCAAGATGGAAGGGCAGCCAACAAGGGTATTGCTCAACCTAGTTATTAAAAAGAAATTAAGGATGGATAATCAGAAGGCTGAGGGCAGCTGCTCGCCAAAAAAGTCATGATTCTTTTCCCAGTTTATGGGCTAGATCCCTAGTAGGAAGGATGCTGTTTCTGATCCAAATGTCTCCTAACAGCGCTCGTCTGTGAGTTGTTGCACAAAAGACAAATATCTCCCATGAGCACATATACCTCAAACTCAAACACACACATCACAGTTCATGATCTGAAAGCAGTTCCAACATGAGATTTTACCTCATGTACTCAGACTTGAAATTAAGAAAAAAAAAAAAACTAAGCATAGAGGAAAGAAAGAAAATATTGGATTAGGTCTATAATTTTAGAGTGAGATATGCTGTAGGCTTCTCTCTCTCTCTCTCTCTTTTTTTTCCATTATAACTTAGATTGAACAGGGGATTTTCAAAATTGACCTTCCAAGAGAATCGTAAGTTTAATTGGCTAAAGGGTATGGGGGAGGGCAATCAATGGGCTGGGGGAGTAAAGGGAAGACAGCACTCCTTGAACTGAGCTCTTTAGGATGCCTGAAAACAGAGTTTATGTACACTATGGACTGAACCATCGATTAATTCATCCAATATTCGAGTACCTACTGTGGGCCAGGCATAGCCCAGGTTTTGAGAACTTTAGTTGAATAGGGCGTGGTGCGTGTTCTCCTGTAGCTTCTACCAAGAAACAGGGACTGGGGAACCAAAGATTATATTTCAGTGTGAACTGATCAAAAGGAGATAGTGATTCAACAATGGCTTGGCCATGTTCTGGTTCATGTTATTTTTTCTCTATTCATGTAACGAAAATATCAGTAGCCACCTCTGAGGCTTATTTTCGTAAGTTAAATGAAATAAAGTACATGAAGTACTTAGGAGAGAGCCTAGCACATTGTAAGTGCTCTGTTAATGCTTGCTATTATTATTACTACTGTTGATGTCGTCGTTATTGTTGATATTATTAGTAAATCAAGAAACGTTTTGGGGAAAAAAACGACATTAAGTCTGTTACTGACTTATACTCTCGCTTTAGGTTTTAATTAAAAAGCAAAAGTAGCTAAAGACATAGTGACCTCTGATTTCCTAGTAAGAATTTCAGTCTCCCATAGAAAATTTTCTCTTTTTGTTTTAATAAAATAAAAAATCTTATCATGGACTCTTTTACATGCACCCTTTCACTCGGCTCCTTCATTTGAACCACCACTTCAATGAGAGCCTACTCTCTCCTGAGCAACCTATTAGGTACAGAAGATACCAGAATGAAAAACACAGTCCTGGTCCTCAAAGAATATCTTATTTAGTTCAACCACCACCCTAAGAATTACAGATTATTATGTTCTTTTTTAAATAAATGAGTCATCAGGTCAGAGAGACTAATGAATCTATCCAATGTCTTACAGCCACCAAATGTCAGGGCCAGCCTGGTGCCAGGTCCTCTGATAGACTGTAAAGCCTACGCTTTTTTTCTGTGCTAGAATGGAGACGGTATTCAGGTGCAAGAAATTATTGGTCTTCTGTGATTAAGCATACTTCCAAAAATAAGAGAGAAATAAAAGGAACAATACGTTTGCTTGTGTCTATAACATGAATTCTGAGACATGGTACTACGCTGTACCCCATCTACAGTGGCAGTAAGAAGCTTGGAGAACATTTGAGGCTGCTATTGGTGGAATGGCTGGAGACAACAGCTGGGATCACAGTCCCGGTCTCTGAAAAGGAATATTGAATGCACAAAATAGAAAACTGGAATAGAATAGAATAGTCTTCATAGACTGTGAGAATGTAAAGAGCTGGTTGGGTAAGGAATGAAAAATAAAGAAAAACTCAGGAGTGAAAGGGTCCTAATGCCCTCAAATTTGCCAGTGCTGTCTGAAGTACCCTGCGGGTTCTGATGCCAAGAGAGCACCACAACTCAGGGGCACAGAGCAGAACAGAGCTAGGAACCTTTGAGACCAGACGGAATCTGGAGAGGCCTTAAAACACAAACAAACAAAAACTTGTCAAGAAAAGAGCAAGAAAGGAACAAAACTCATCTACAGGTTTGGATTATATAACATTCTGGAGTTTTGTTTAACAGTTAAAAAAATAAAACAAAACAGGGGTACACGGGTGGCTCAGTGTGCTGAGCGTCTGCCTTGGCTCAGGTCATGATCCCAGGGTCCTGGGATTGAGCCCCGCATCCGGATCCCTGCTCAGCAGGGAGCCTGCTTCTCTCTCTCTTTCTCTCCCTTTGCCCCTCCCCACTGCTCGTTCTCTCTCAAGTAAATAAATAAAATCTTTTTAATAATTTTTTTTTAAATTAAAAAAAAAACAGAAGAAACCTCTCATGACATTGCGTTGAACCACTAAAATGGACTCTGCCTTCCCAGGAACCAGAGAGGCTACATGAAGAGTCTGTGTGAAAAAATAGGGCTTGCACACCCACACACACAAACACACATGTCTATGTATGACCCTCTGTCAAAAATGTCAGACATTTTGGTAATTAATAAATATGTTGAAAATTGAAATTCAAGATCCACCAGTTACTAGTTCTTAGTCCTGCTTCCTGAAAATAGCTACCATACTCTTCGATTTTGATTTGACATACTTCCCCTCCCACCCATCCAGAAATGGCAGAGCCCTACACAAGTTCCAGGAAAATAGTGTCAGGTTTCAGATTGACCGGTAAAACAGCCAGTGATATTAGATTCACTTTTCTTGAATGCTTTGGGGGAGTGGGAACCGGGAGGTGAGGGATGGACTGGAGGGGAGGATGGCAGGATGGGAAGGCCAGGTGGGGAAGGTAATTGAGAGGTCGATATCCTCTTTGGAGACAGCCCTGGGTGAAGTACCCACTATCTGACAGATGAGATCCGTGCAGGTGCCTTAACAGAGTCACTCGTTCTCTGCATGATTTCTTTAAAAAAGCGGCCTTATTTATCTGTTGTGGCTGACGCCACTAACTAAATTAACTGAATAACCACAGCTTTGCCTTTCTTTTTTTGTGTTGGGTAGATAATCAATTTAAAAATAAGGGAAAGGTCCAGTGTTAATTACAGCACGGTCTGAAAGACCTTAGAAAAAAAACAAACTCTGGAAACAAATGCTGTAGAAGACGTGAGCTGAGATGCTTTCATGCAATTCCACAGGAGAACTGTGCCCAGTTCTTCCAGAAAGAGTGTTTCCTTAGCTTGATTTAAATAGAGATTAGGTAGTGAGCAGATGGAGCCTATTTGAGGCGTTTGGCCCGCTCGCCAGTTAGACTGAGTAAATGGAGACTGGGCGGGGGAGCAGACCGGGGAGGAGGAGAGCAGGGGATTCCAAACCAAGCAGCTGATTCCAAAAATCCTTCACTCTTGTGAAATATTGGGACCTGGACCTGGATCTGAAACTGGATTTCAAGAAACCCAGATCAGAAAATATATTTGGCCTTGCTCTATTACTTAAACAGAAAGAAGTAGCTAGAAGGATGTCAAAGCTAAGCAAGGCCATAAAGGTTGAGGTTCAGAAAACCCCTAAAAAAACCAAAAATCTAGCTACATTTGACTTACGTGGGGAATTCAGCTGATAACTGTACCAAGTTCAATCCTTACCTTCCTCTAGGTTCTAGGGAGTGAAAAGGAAAATTCCTATTTGGGTGTAGGTATTGTTAGATCGACCCTGTCCAAAAGAAGTTTCTGTTTTGAGTGCTGCACTGCCCAGTACAGCAGCCCCCAGCCACATGTACAACTGAGCACTTGAAAGGAGTCTTTTTCTTTGTTGTAGTCAAATAAAAGTTTAGTAAATAGGAAAGATGTTTGGGGTAGATATAAAAAGGTAGTAAGTCTACTTTCCAGTGGTACTCAGTACAATAGGAAGGAAAGTTTAGAAACTGGGATTTCTTAATATGGAATTTCTATTATGGCTTCATAATAAAGAAATAGTAAAAGGTAGAAACTAGGTGAGTAATGAATATTGAGTAATGCAGAATTCAGAGTCTAAGTCTACCTAATAGTAGTAAAGTAAAAAAAAATAAAATAAAAAATAAATCAGGGCTGTAAAGATCCAGGAGTTCCCAGACCTGTTCCAAAGACTTATACTTACTGGTCAGGAGTAAAGTTGAAAAAAAAAGTACTACTCAGATTTTCATAAAGCAGGGTTTAATAACTTTTCTGGTGCTTTAATTTCCTACTCTTTATGAAATCATGGTGAGAGTAGACGGACGGCACTTTTCCCGTTTTTGCAAGACTGAAAGTTGGCAATGCTTGTCCTATCTAATACATATTTAAACTATGACTGGACAATATAGTGTAAAAATATCCATGAGCCACTAATTCGATCTACTTTTTATTTCACAAATCAGGAAACTGAGTCCTGGGAGTGTTGAATGACTTGTCCACACCCCACCCTACTTCCCAAGGAGCAGCAATGCAGTTCCAGCGGTCTCCTCCCCATCTCTCTTCACTGCAGTCACGTCATCCCAAGTGCCTCACAACCAAAACTGGAGCTTGTAGATAGGCTCCTAGCATGCCTACTCCATTACTGCTTTCAATTTCAAGTTCCCATGATTAGAAAATCTTAGTGTTAAAGATGAGTGATGCTCACGGGAACTGGGTGGCCCAGTCATTTGAGCAACAGACTCTTGGTTCTGGCTCAGGTCCCGATCTCTGTGCGGTGAGATTGAGCCACACGTCAGGCTCTGTGCTCAGTGTTGGGTTGCTTGAGATTCTCTCTCCCTTTGCCCCTCATCCCACGCTCTCTCTCTCTCTCAAATAAACAAATAAATCTTAAAAAAATAAAAGATGAGTGACGCTCTTGCTTACAAATTGTAACTTAATGGACACCATGAGCCTACCCATGCCAAAACCATCACGCCTTCAGTCTAATGTTTCATAAAACATGTCATTGAGATTTCATTAATACATTCTTGGTGGTGGGTAAATCAAGTCACAAAATTCTGTCAGAATGCTTTGCACTTAGACTGGATTCNGGCTCAGGGCATGATCCCGGCGTTATGGGATCGAGCCCCACATCAGGCTCCTCCACTATGAGCCTGCTTCTTCCTCTCCCACTCCCCCTGCTTGTGTTCCCTCTCTCACTGGTTGTCTCTATCTCTGTCAAATAAATAAAATCTTTAAAAAAAAAATACATTCTTGGTGTGGGTAAATCAAGTCACAAAATTCTGTCAGAATGCTTTGCACTTAGACTGGATTTAGTTGGGGGGATGGACCAATTACATGGTATTGACATCTCAGTCCGTTCTGTCACTGTGTTAGTGAATTTCAGACATACATTGTATTATGGCAAATTGTACTTACCAAATTTCATTACAATGTATTATTATTATTATTTTCTAAATTAACAAGATTTCCACAACTTCCAAGTTTGTCTTTTTATGCACAAACTGATTCGATTAAGTTTGTCAAAGTAATAGTTGATCATAAATTATCAGTTTTATTATTTTTTTAAAATTACTGCCCCAAACCAACAGATACATAAAATTATTCTCTGAACTCTGTAAAAACTCTNTAGTTGGGGGGATGGACCAATTACATGGTATTGACATCTCAGTCCGTTCTGTCACTGTGTTAGTGAATTTCAGACATACATTGTATTATGGCAAATTGTACTTACCAAATTTCATTACAATGTATTATTATTATTATTTTCTAAATTAACAAGATTTCCACAACTTCCAAGTTTGTCTTTTTATGCACAAACTGATTCGATTAAGTTTGTCAAAGTAATAGTTGATCATAAATTATCAGTTTTATTATTTTTTTAAAATTACTGCCCCAAACCAACTGATACATAAAATTATTCTCTGAACTCTGTAAAAACTCTGTTTGTTACTTATCTATTTTCTGCTGGTTATGATTCCTTATTCATCAAGTCCTAGAAGAAGTCTCTTATTGAAAAATATCAGTTTCTAGACTTTCTTTCCCATTGAGATGGGTGCCACTGGAAAGACAATTTCATATTTTTTCTTCTATCCAAAAATATGTTCTTTTTTTACTAGCATTTTGTTTCACAAGGGAAAAAAGGAAAAGTCCATATGCTGTGCACATTAGCCACATACAGGTCATGACTATTGAGTTGGGCAACGTAGATATGGAACAGTTTTATCACCACAGTAAGTTTTCCTGGATAGCACTGGTCAGAGTATGCCATGGGTATGAATTTGTTTTTCTACCTTAAGTTACTGATTGGGGTTGGTAAGAAGGGGAGATTTCATCTTGGAAGATTATAGACTGAGTTCCCAGTAGAAGTAAAAATTAGCTTGATTTTGTTTGCTTTTGAGAAAGGGAAATACAAACTCCATTTCAAATGATGAAGAATGGATACAGATTCTATTATAAAAATTAGTTCTTCAGTACACATTACAGCTAATTAATGCTGAGAAACAAAACTGGGGGGAGGAGAATATACCTGTGCAGCAAAGGAAGGACGATGGGAGGGTTGAGAAGTTAAGTACGCAAAACTTCAGCATGGAGTACTGCCCTCTGAGGGATCCAG
This sequence comes from Ailuropoda melanoleuca, assembly GCF_002007445.2. NCBI lineage: Eukaryota > Metazoa > Chordata > Mammalia > Carnivora > Ursidae > Ailuropoda > Ailuropoda melanoleuca. The sequence continues at coordinate 121,706,006 of NC_048219.1, read as the reverse complement.
TGGGGGTCTAACCATTCTGAAGGTGGCAGGAAGGGTAGTGGCAGAAAGGGGAGAGAAAGAAACTGCAAGAAAGAAGCAAAACTAGGACTCTTTGGGGTAGATACTGATTGTGAGCTTTTGAGTAAATCGTTAGCTGTCTTCTCTGGCCTTTGCAATTCAAAATGCATAGGCCAAGCTCTCCCTGGATGCTGGTGTATCCTCCCAGGAGAATGTTAATCTCAGGGCTTCAGTGACTCAAGCCACAGAAATGTAATCTCCCAGAGCACTTGCTGCCAGCAAAATGAAATCAGGGGTAGACCTTGATCTATTTTGCAACTAATGTCTTCGGAGGGATTTGGAGAGACCAATGTAAATTCTGATATAGAAATATCTCATAGATTTCACACACTCCTTAGAGAATGCAGGACCATAATACAATGAATAGATTACACCATGCCATTAATAGACTCTTACCCTCTGTAAAATGTGTTATTTTGCCCCGTATTGTTCCAATTTTCATAATCTCTTCAGAATTCCAGCATGGGTAGTTATCCAAATGGTTTATAGAATACACTGAGGCAAACATGTTTACTATCCAGGACACTGAATGATTGTAGGAAGTTTACTCCAGACAAACACAGCTATGGAAACGTCAGTCCCCCCAGTTACGACTGTCTATGAAGCAAGCTGGGTAACCCCCTTAGCCCCTGGGACCCTCAGTGGCACTACACGATGTCCATTGAAGTTTGGGGGATGAATAAGTAAATTATAGGCAAATGAACAAAAGCTCTTGAAAGGAAAACATGGAGTAGAAAAAGAAAGAAGCAAAAGAGAAAAGAGAAAAAATGGAAGGAGGAAAAGAAGGAAGGACAGCCGGTAGGAAGGAAGCAGAAAACGGAAGTCTCCGAAGAGAAGGGAAAGAGGGAAAAAGAAAGGGAAGGAGGGAAAGGAGGAAAGGGGAGGAAGAGAGGGACAGAGAACAGGAAATATAGTGATGAGAAGAAGTGAGATGTCCCCAATAATTATCTGAATGCCACTCCATGAAGCCATGTCTGCTTATACATCTGTGCATAGGCATTTATCCGAGAAGCATTTACTGAGCATCTATTATGCAAAGTCTCTGAGGGGATACAAAGACTTGTCAAATGAACTGCAAGGCGCACCGTTGAGGGCAGCCCTAGAAACATCTCTTTATAATTTCAGAACTGAATTATATTAGTCAAAAGAAAATTGCCAATAGAGTTAAGTTAAAATAAAAATCTCAGGGGAAGAACAATAATAATAACGTAGCCCTTTGAAAATGTTTCCAGCCTAATATTTCTTTTCATTCATTTCTAGGTCGGTATTCTGGCTTCTCTCACAAATTCCTAACATTCTTTCCACATTTTGTATCAATTAGGACTTTGACAGACTATAATAGGGAAGTCAATTTGGCCTTCCTTTAGCTGCTTGCTGCTTTATTATTAATCTTTCCCCCTTATTCCATATATTTCAATTTCAAGAGGACCAGCAAGATACAAAAATGCAGCATTGCCCAATTTGACTCAAGCCTGAAGCTGAAAATCATAATTTATTTTCATTTTTTACCTTTATTTAGGAATGATAGGGTGGCCACCCCTTTCTGATGTGAAATGAGACAAAATGTTCTTCTCAGTTTTAAAAAAACAAGACCAAATTCAAAAAGCTTACGTGTAAGAGGGGCAAAAGTGAGGGGCGCCCCGGTGGCTCAGTCGTTAAGCGTCTGCCTTCGGCTGAGGGCGTGATCCCAGCGTTCTGGGATCCAGCCGCATGTGAGGCTCCTCCGCTGTGAGCCTGCTTGTTCCTCTCCCACTCCCCCTGCCTGTGTTCCCTCTCTTGCTGGCTGTCTCTATCTCTGTCAAAAAAATAAATAAAATCTTAAAAAAGAAAAGAGAGAAATGCAACACAACACAAAAACAAAACAAAATGTAAAACAAAAAATAAACAAAAAAAGATGATCCCCACACAAAAACCTACACACAGATGTTTATAGCAGCTTTATTCATAATTGCCAAAACTTGGAAGCAACCAAGATGTCCTTGAGCAGGCAAATGGATATATGAACTGTGGTCCATCCAGACAATGGAATATGATTCAGCGCTAAAATGAAACGAACTATCGGGCCATGAAAAGACATAGAGGGCAGTTAAATGCATATTACGAAGTGAAATCAGCCAATCTGAAAAGGTGCCTACTGTGTAACTCCAACCATATGACATTCTGGAAAAGGCACAACTATGGATGGACACAGGAACAGATCAGTGGTTGTCAGGGCTTGCAGGGGTGGGAAGGGATGACCAGGCAGAGCACAGAGGATTTTTAGGGCGGTGAAGCGGGTCTGTGATACCATAACAATGGATACATGCCTTTACAGGTTTATCCAAATCCATAGAATGTACAACACCAAGAGTGACCCCTAATGTAAACCAGGACTTTGGGTGATAATGGTGTGTCAGTGTTGGTTCATCAGCTGTAACAAATGTTCCGCTCTGGTGGGGGGTGTTGGTAATGGAGGAGGCAGGTGGTATATGGGAAATCCTGTGCTTCCCCCTCAGTAGTGCTGCCAACCTTAAATTGTTCTAAAAAATAGTCTTAAAAACAAAACAAAACCAAAACCAAAAAATCCCTAACTAGCTAACTAACTAACTGACTAAAATTAGTTCTGGTAAAAACAACGTTATGTATATTTAACCAAGTCTACGTAATAATGGCACACCTAGAACCCCATGCCATAGAAACGTCCCTCTACCCAAGCAGCCCTTGCCTAAGACCTATTTTGGCCCTTCACCTCCTGCCACAGGCTGATCTACCGGTGTGCACATAAGAGCGGGCCACGCCACCACGCTCTTCTCGGCAACTTCCTTGTGATAACTGTTTCTGTCTTGCCAGGGCTTGACAGCCTTACCTTTTCATAGGGCAAAGTTTCTTCAGCGTATTCTCAGCAGCAGGGAGGTGGCTTCCTTACTGTAAAATCACATCAGAATCCTGCTCCATAATCTCCACGGGCTTCAGGGCCTTTGCCTCCTTTCTGTCTGTCATCACATCTTTAGGTGACGTGACTTTTCCAGGAGGAGCATTATGGGGGTGGCTTCAGCCCAGCTTTCTGGGCTCCACTGTGCTTACACAGATTCCTGCATTTAGCAGTCCTCAGTCAGCCTTGTTGAGGTGCTTGCTTGCCAATCCAGTATTTGACCCCTGGGTTGACTTTCTGGTGAGAAGAAATGTGCCAAAGAAAATTGTAGAAGAAGCGTTATTACTATGTCCGTAGCTTGCTCTCCCAATGAGAGGCGTCTTTTGCTCTTCATTCACAGCCACCAAAACCCATCACTTGCAGCAAGCACACTGGGGCAACTGACTCAACCAGGTGCATACATTCCTTTAGCATCTTTCTTTACCAACACAGGCTTCAAACTTGCAGGCACCTCCTGGATTTCAAAATCATGTGAGCATTTAAAAACACGAATGAGGATAATAAAGCAAAATCTTAAAATGACTTCGAGAGGAGGCTCTTTGAATTAATAGACACAGGATTGTGAAAAGCAGGGAATTGAATTGCTCGTTGTACCATAAAAAGAGGAAATCGGGAAGAGAAGAACTGTTAAATATTGTTAAGTAATTAACAAGCAGGCTATTAGACTGAGGTGGCTCCAACGCCTTGGCAGCTGGCGTAAGCAAACTAACCTAGGCCAGTCAAGTCCTGTAAATGCCTTCAGATTAAGAAATTGAAACTTAAGACCAACCAATTACAAACAGCCAGCTAGGCTTTCCCAAATAAGGCAACTGCTAGAACTGCATCCTATCCACCACATCTCTTTAGAAGCCTTTCCCGTAATGCTTTCCTGCAGAGTGCTCCCTATCACTTTCCGATTTGGTGCTGCCCAGTTAGACTGTATGTTTGCTCACATAAACTCTCGCAAATTTTAATGTGCTTCAGTTTATCTTTTACTAATATTAAGAGAGAAAAACTAATGCTAAAAGGATAATACTCTTAAAATTTATATAAAGATTGAATTGATTCTGAATTGAACCTCAAGAAACCATCCTCTCCCCCCAATGGACTCTTCATTTCCAAGACTTTCCTGAATTGTTTTGAAATAGTTAAAAGACAGTCAAGTGTTCTTGTTGATAATGACACACAGCTCTTTCCTTGAATTCCTTTTAGGAATAAGTCATCTATAGTCATTGACTCTCTATCTTTACTACTTTTTTTTCTTTGTATCTCCCTTTCTTCTAAGACAACCATCACTCCAAGGTATCAGTGGTCTCAGAGTTATTGCCTTTGCCCTCCTTACCCATCCTCATGAATTTCTGCACATGGATTGAACACTGTTGAGCACGGTCCTTGGAGTCACACAGACCTCAACAGGACACTCCCACCTCTTACGAGGTGCATGATTGTGGCAAATTCTCTAAAGGCTCTTAGCCTCATTTTCTTCAAGTGGACCTTCCAGAATAGTTGAGAGAACTAAATAAGTTAGTGCACATGAGAGTATGGAACTGCATACTTGCCAGGCCCACGTGGACAGTGTCCTACCTCACACCCTCCCTCAGCCTTGTGCAGCCGTCCGCCCATGTGCCCCCATCGTGCTATGGAAGTTAGGTTTCCCTCCTTCTCTGAACACTGCTTGCAAGACTTTTTCTCAAATGCTGTTCCTCTTCCAAGGCAGTTGCCTCAGCGCCGCCTCAGCCATGCTGACAGCTTGGGTGCTGCTGCAGACGACTGGGTGCCATGTACGTAGCTTTGGCTTGAGCACCGCTCCCAAGCTCTCCATCATGTTTCTACCCGTCTGTTGGACATCTTTCTGTGGATGTCCAAACCTCGACTCAAACTCCATTTCACCCTTCCGAAGCTCTACATTCTCCTTCTACACCTGCGCTACCCCTTGGATTTCCAGGAACCCTGAATTTGCTTACATCAGTTTGCCGCTTAGAGAAACACTTCCACTCACTTATATTGCATTTATCTATCACACCTTCATTCATGAGATGGCCGTATGGAGAAAATGTCTCACCACCTGTAAATCCAGTGTTGAAGACACTCACTATGTTGTTCCAAGATGTTTACCAAAGGCAATGTAAAGAAGAAAACACTGAATCTGGGAATAAGATTGGAGGTTGAGTTTTAACTGACACTTAATGGGTTTTGCAGGTTTCAAGTGATTGTTTTGCCTCCGACCTTCAATTTCCTCAACTGTAAAAAGGGGGATGATATTCGCAGCAATGATCCATAGTTTTAGTTTAAAAATGACATCATATATGTGGAAGTCCTATGTATGCAAGGATGTGCTATAAAAATGAATCTGGTTTTGTGATTCTTTCAAAGTCTGAAACATAGTAGGTACTCCAAGGATCTTTTTTGAATGTAAGGAAAATATGAAGAGCTAGCTATTAGCATTCTCCTGCTTGATCCTGACAGCATTCCTTTGAACATTTTCCTTCTTTATAGGTAATGACATTGAGGCCACAAACTATTAAGTGACTGTGGGTCGAGACAATGGATCTTAAGTAGCCTGTTTTTAAGCCCAGTCTTTTCCCCAGTGTTTCATGCTTTTTCTTATTATGTTGGTCATGTTCGAGGCATGTATATCTTAGAATAAATTTTAGAGAGCAAATAGAAGAGAGTTCAAGGAGTTATTCTACTCTTCTCTGTTCCCATTTACTCAGACCGTGTCAACTTGATGCCCAGCTCATGAGCAACTCAAACACAAAATCGGCCAAACATTTCAATGTTTGACTAACTTTATAGTGAATTGACTGAATGTATGGTCTTATATAGACATAGGCTCCTTTTAAAACAAACCAAATAATTTTGAGATCTTCACAAAGAAAGCTTTCAAGAGAGCATTGATGAAAGTAAATTATTTGCAGTGTTCCTGTTAGAAACATAGTTCTGTATAACGGAAAATTAAAAATAAAAACATTGCTTATGCTTTTGTGTATTTCTGACTCCCATGATATAAAATACATGCAATTATTCCATTGCATTATATATATTCCTACCTAGACAATATTATCTATAAAAGATAAAAACCTTCATTGAAGTAAGAATTTGAAATGATCTAATATTGGTGATACACTCAAGGAATCCGATCTGGTATTCAATGGAAGCAAACACAAAAACTATATTGAATTTTAGTTTCAAAAGTCTTCAAAAGACTGGTAACACACAGCCATTAACAATGATGATGCCATCATATTTACTGACTTAAACGTTCATCTATACCTATTGTCAAGTGAGGAGAGAATGCGTCTGAAAACATTCTATTTGCATGAGCTTGCACGGGAATATACAGACAGACTGATTTACCAAAAGATGTTAAGAGTAGTTATCTCTAAATGGTAGAACTTTGTGTGAGTTTTAGCAAACATTTCTTATGATTATCTGCATTGAGTAAATTTCTTTTTTACCGTGAAAGTTTATAATTTTTGCAATCGGGAAAGTATTTTCAGTTTGAAGATAAAAAAGTAAAACCTAATCACTCACAAACCCACGGTAAGGAGAAGTTAGGACCTGTCCGACAGGTGGACCGGAAGGGTAATGTGTAGCACCATATTCAAAATCAGCAAACCTGAACATTGTTACTGTCACTAAAGGAGCCACAGAAGAAAAAAAATAAATGCATGAACGTTGAAAGACATAAAAGAGAGTCAGACATAGAAAGAGTGTAATACATGAATACATATGGGGCATCAGCAGGGTTTTTGTGTAATGACATTAGCGAATGTCCCATGTAAATACCAAGCCTAAAGATGGAGTTGTTCCACAAGGCGTTTGCGAGTGAAGGCCGTCCCCTTCCTGCTAATCAGCTCGTTGCCGCTAGCAGAGCTGGTGCTTCCTGTGAAGTGCAAACATAGACACAGCCTAAGGCTGCTGGGTCCTGCACTCTTAGCAGCCAATCATTTCTGCAGTCTTTAGCCAGAGCAGAGCGACGGTGCATTGGCAAAAGCGAAGGCACAATTTAAAAGCATGTGCATATGCCAGCATTTACAGGGATTGAGAAAAGACATTTGTAGAGAGCAAAATACCACTTTTTTTTTTTACCCAGTTTTGTTGGGCCTTAATTAAAGAGGCCCTTCCCCTCTTTTCTGCCACTTGGGCTGTGGGATTGCGGCTTCTCCTGGCTTAGAGGGGCATTTCATTGGTCCTCGGGCTAATTAGGAAGGACTCACACTGTTCCTCAGCCTCCTGAAAGACCGGAACAAAGGCTGCTGCTGGTAGACTGCAGCTCTGCCTCGAATGCAGAGGCTCAGGAGTAAAAGAAAAAGAAAAGCTTTTGGATAGAAAAGCCTTTTGATGCCATGAAAGAAATTAAGAACTAAAACAGAGGCCTAGGCGCTGCTGCGCACAGCCCTCCGCACAGACTCCATTGTGTGTAGGAACAAGGTCAACAAAGCCAGTCTGATCCTCAACACCTCACATTAAAGAGGCATCTCTTCGCTTCTGAATCCCGAGCTCCTCTACGGCGAAGCACTTTCCCAATCAGGCCGTCTGGTGCCGTGATAAACACAGATAAATACGAGCAGCATCACGCATTCATCTGAACAATTAATGCAAGATTTCCTTGCAGATTGTTTGCAAATACAGTGCAAACAATTGTGTTTTCTTTTTTGAACCGAGCTAAAAGAAAGAAAGCTGTTAGGGAAAAACAGAAGCGCACGCACACCGATCATGATATTAGCATCTCACTGATGTTCCACCAACATTTAACCAAATCCCTCTCCATATTTTAAAATAATTGCAGTTTAACCAAACAACATGAAAAGAATACACTTGTTTTTCCCCATTGAAGCACGGAGGTCTTGGGTGCCTATCAGCTTTCTAATAGCCGGGATCTCCGAGTCACAAGTACGGAAGCTAAACATGCCCACGTGTTCTGAAACTTGCAGGCTTCATGCATAGAACTGAAATGGAAGTCCTTTTTCTAATTGTATGAACTTGAAAATTGAGTATCTTCTTTTCAGAGATCTACTTCCAAATAAAATAATCGCTCTTGGGGCGCCTGGGTGGCACAGCAGTTAAGCGTCTGCCTTCGGCTCAGGGCATGATCCCGGCGTTATGGAATCCAGCCCCACATAAGGCTCCTCCGCTATGAGCCTGCTTCTTCCTCTCCCACTCCCCCTACTTGTGTTCCCTCTCTCACTGGCTGTCTCTATCTCTGTCAAATAAATAAATAAAATCTTTAAAAAAAATCGCTCTTTATTGAGCAGTTTTACACCAACTCCCATGCAAAGCACTCTACATGGATTATCTCATTTAACTCTGAAAAATGAGGGAAACACGACTGCGACGTGCAGTTTACAGATGAGGAGGCCACGGCTCTCAGAGGCTGCACGTAAGAAGGAGGATCCAGGTAGTGGGGCAGAGTGGGAATTTGAAATCATGGCTTCCTGACTTCAGAGGCTAAACTTTCAACACTGAGATACTGTGGTGGAGTTGACGTTTTAATGAGACAGTAATTGTGTGGAATTACAGAATTGGAAATCATGGAACCCACACTCCTCAATTTGCAGAGAAGAAAGTAGCTTCAGGGACGTTGGGGGATTTGTCCGTGCTCACCCAGTTGATCTGGTAAATCGCAATCTCCTAATTCCAGGCAGCTTCAGAACAGGAGGGCTCTTAAAGTATAGCATGGATCCAGATGACATGGGGGGCCTGGGCTAGCACCGATTTCCCAGCCCCATGGCCACATTTTCTGATGCGGCGGGTCTGGGATAGAGTGCTATCATTTGCTGATGTGGCTGGTCTGGGAACCCCCATTTCGAGAGCTGCCATCCCAGTACATCGCACTGCTGCTCACATCACTGTGAGTGCAAAACTGATCAAGAACATGAGTAAGCAGCAAAATAGGCATAATATTCAGTTGAATGAGGCTCAGTGATGCCTCCTTGAATGCTGCATCCTTCTCATCCATCCGACGATCACATTCAGAATTTTTGTGAAGTCTAAAGGCAATCATTTACAGCAACGTTAGGTCCGGTGCAAGTATTTGCTGGAGATTCTTTCTAAGATCTTTGGATTCATTTTCCTTCTTAAAAGACAACTGTAAAAGCTAGATGTTTTCCTGCATGCATTAAGTTCCTCTCACAGTTCCTCTTAAGCCATTTCCAACACATTTGGATAATACAGATGTACGATTTCTCTTTCAAAGGGGCTTGTCCCACCTTCCTGGTGTGCAGGTGACTCAGCATTGAAATGTAATTTACCAAAATGATTATGGTCTTGTAAATGCATTTCTTTTCTCTGGAAAAATTGAAACATCCATCAGCCAAGTGCACTTTTCTCATCCTCTCCCCCCAAATCATTTTCACCTATTCAAGTCACAATCTGCACAATAATGCTTATTCAAACCTGTTTCTTATCTAGAAAGGGAATGAACGACCTTGAAAGATCCAAAGAAAACTGGGATAAGTCCTGCTCTGTCCTACAAAACTTTCCACCTGGTCACGTCGCAGGCCTGTTTTATCACACAGCCAAACGACCAGCCATCGTGACCGTCTATTTGCTGGTCACCAACCTGTATGGGCAAGTCAGCTGAGATTGTCACTGGGATGAACAGGGGGGCTGCACTGCCATGAATGCCAGTTGTAATTTCTATCACCTGTTACTTTGAGATCTACTTGCTGCAAAGGTGATAGATTAGATTAGGAAGAAATAGAACTTCTTTAAAGTGAAGTAACTAAGTAAGTGGTCTTCTGAGGAAGTCTGAGGAAGGTTTGAATGGGAAAAAAATAACAGCGAAGCAGTGGCAAGGTGAACCTGGTGCCTTCTCAAAATTAACAATTCTGAGTCTTCTAAGCAGCCTTCTTTCCCTGCAAGCAGAAGGCATTTCCAAGCAAGGACACCATTATAGCGCATGCTTGGAAACATTCCAGCAGCTTCACGGGGAATTGCATGGCAGGTCAGCTCCCAGGGTTACTGTGACCCGGGCATTAATGCAGGAACCGGGCAAAAGCAGGAAGTACTAAAGCAATAACAATTACAAGATAGCAAATGGACTTGGAGTGACAGAGATAACCTGTAATTTAAGGTTTTGCCCTTCCAGATGGAGAGTTTTCGAACTTGGTGTTGACTGGTTTCCTAAGCATTGATGGCAGGAAGCAACCCCTGGGACGAATATGGGGCAGAAACAGAATGTGGTAGAGCAAAGACTGAAAGTGGAGGACCCTGGACAGAACCCAAGAGATATGACCCTAGCGGGGGACGATTGACAGTTGACTCTGATTGCACATCAGAGATTTTGTTCTTGGGTTGGTAGTTTTTTAAAACACACTTCTGAGATGTGATTCTGGTGCAGCCAGGGTTGGCCTAGAGCAATACAGCTAATAAAGTTGCAAGCAACTTGTACTTTTATGGGTTTTAGTCAACTCTTAGTAAATCTGCATAGTTTATTTCAAGATTCCATGTGTCATTTGCCCCAATGAATCCTTTGATGACCTTGATATAATCTGAAAATGAATAGCTTATTCAAGTGTTATTCAGGAAAGATGTAAAAGTCAGAGAAACTCAACCAATGTTTATAGTTACCGTGATGTTTATGGAGTAGAGATGAATATCCCCTATATCTATGCCACATGGGTCATGCCGTTCATTAAGATTTGCCCAGCATCTAAATACCCACAACAGGTTCTAGCAAAATTGTGAAAAAGGTAAACCGGTTGCTGGGCTTTCCTATTTCCTGCGTGAGTGTCCTTTCATCTTTGTTTCTCTTCTCTGCCTTCCCTATGCAGTTACTTGGCTGCTAATGTTTTATAGAGCACTCTGTTCCACAGGCACTGATACCTTCGAGTGTTAATTGGTGCTCAAAGAACAAAGAGCCTCATGGTCAAGAAAACTTGGGAAATGCTGAATACCAGATTCTCTCCTAGGAAAGTCATAATACCCATTAGCATATTAAAGGCTCTGAAAGGTCCTGCAGGAAGAAAGAAACCTCTCTAATTTTGCTTAACTGTTAAACAAACCTATTTGAGCCAGGAAAGACTTTTTTTTTTTTTCTTGGCACCTCTATTAACACACTCCAGAATAAAATGCCCTTCACCCCAAAGTAGGAAATATAAGTGTTAGCAAAACTTCAAGTTACAACCCTGTCTACACCCGTTCTATTTTCGCAGTATACTTGGTAAATCATTCTCAATGCAAAGGATGCTTGCTGGGACGATTGGCAAAGTCATCAAATGCCTGTTCGTGAAGAACCTGAAAAAAATACAGAGGAATTTCTAATACCATGAGGCAGAAGCCATCATTTCATATTGATTTCAAAACAATGTGACCTATGTATTATGTTCCCTAAACCAGGCAACAAATAAACTAGAACACACACACACACATAAAAAAAAAAAACACAAATGGCACATAATTTGCTGTTCACTCTAATTTCCATCTATCATGGTGTTTCCACAGAACGCCATGGGTTTTAGAGACAAACAGCTCAATTTCAAATCCTAGTTGTGTTACTTACGGTTGACTGACGTTGGGCAAAATACTGAACTTCTGTTTCCTCATCTGTGAAATGAAATATTTTCCTAAAAATTGTTGCAGGGAATCAATGAGGTAACATGAGTGAAGTATCTAGCATATAATAGCCACTCAATAAATTATAATTTCCCTGCAGCCCTCCAATTCTCCCCTCCACATTTCAGAATTAGTTGATGTCTTGAGAATGACAGACAGGACTCTTCTCACGTGCTAACGATAAACTGCGGTTGCACTGAATAAATTGTAATAAAATTGGTGTTCCTGTCTATCACCCCATTGTGAGCTCCTGAGAAGCAGTGCCTCGTGTTAAATTCACGAGGCTAGGCTCTTTGACATATGAGGAGCTTGGGATGCTTGTTACATAAATTAATAATCTCCAAAAAACAACTATCCTTTATCTTCCACAGGCTTATTTTTCCAGCTACTAACGATGGCTAGTCAAAGCTATTTTGACTTGATGTTCACTCTCTCTCTGCAATAATGCTTCTACTCTGAAATAACACACACATCAAAATATCAGTTTAATACACATAAATTAGTTGCTCATTGCACTGTGATATTAGTTAATTTTGAAATTGCATTATAGATTTCTAAATTAGAGAGACTGCCTGCCTGTCACTCATGTCACATAAAATGAATGCCAACATCAGGCATCACCTTTTTCTGGCTTTGCGAGACTGAAGGTCATTATCAATTGCTGTTTAATCAGCCAAGTCATGCATATAGACAAAGGTTAACTGAGCATGGACCAATCTGACTTCCTTTGTCATGGCAAGACAATTTGTGGCTTAATAAAGCTGCTCTGATTGCACTTAACAACACCTGCTTAAAAATCCAGCCTCATTAATAGCAGACTAATGAGTTAGGGATCTTCTGGCAAGGGCATGATCAAAGACAGATGATTTGCTTTCTGATTAAATGACCTAAATAACATAAAATGAAATCTCCCCATTTCCTTTAGGGAAAATCTTTGGAAAAAGTTACAAAAGCTGTTGGCATCTTCAGATATGGTTAAAAAAGAAAAGACAGGAAAGGACCCTCTTTCAGCTCTTTTAAAGGTAGAACCATACTGAAGAATAAATGCAATTGAGCCAAATCAAGCCCTTGACCTTTGAACTCATACCCTAATACACAATATAACCACCGAACAAGAGAGCAAAAAGGTGTAAAACTCATAAAACAAAAAGCAAATTTTGGGGATCTTTACAGAGGCATTATATAAAGGCTATTTTTTTCAGAAACTGCTTTGTTAATAGAATATCAAAAGTGATTTGACCCCTGTGCACATGGCAGAGTTTTGGAGGGTAGTGTTGACTTCCTATTCGGAATCAAGCACGTCGTTCGTTGCTCCGATTGGAGCCATGTGTTCTGATTCAATACAACCACTGGCTGAACTTTGAACACTGGAAACCTTGCACCTTTCTTTTTGCATTTCTGTAATTATTCTCTCTGTACCAGAAATGTCAATCATTCTCGCCCACCTGCCCGTGGTTCCTGGTAAGGGAATGGCCCTGTCATCACCTCTGCTGCAAAGGCTAGTGAGGAAATAGAGCCCAGTGTCAGAAGCCTACCCTGGGCAGCTCATGCAGAGACTTGTAGGGCCCACAGGTCATGGTGATTGGCCAATGTAAAGTCTTCTCAGAAACGAAACGGGATGGGAAGTCCGGAGGGAATAAGAGGCTGGCAGAGAGAAGCCCAAGTAGATCAACATGGAAACAAATCCAAGGAAGGTGGCTGAGTCACGCTCATAAGGGAGTACAAAACAACATTCTGCTAGGGTTATTTTGCTTTTAATTTTTTATTTTGACATTCTTTTAAGCTTACAGAAAATTTATGAGTAGTAGAAAGATAACCCTTTTTACTGAGATTCCCCTGAAGATAACATTTTACTACATTTACTTCATCCTTTTTTAGATAGAGAGATATATGTGTGTGTGAATATATGTGTTTGTGTGTCTTTATATTTACGCACCCATCATTATTTTTTTCTGAATATTTGGAAGTTGCTTTCTGATGATCCTTTACCTCTAAATACTATAGCGTCTATTTCCTATAAAAAAGGCATCCTCTTACATAACCACAATGTAATTCTAAAAATCAGGAAATGAACATTGATGCGATATTACTTAGAGACCGTATTCAGATTTCATTAACTGTCCTAATAACGTCCTTCATCGCAAGAGAGAACTTAGAATGAGGCATCACATTCCACCAGCACCGCTTCTCAGTCTCTTGTACTCTGGAATCGCTGCTGAGTTTTACTTTATGAGTTGACACTTTTGAAGAGAACGGGGCAGATGTTTTATGGAACGTCCCTCAGGTGGGGCATGTTGATGACTCCTCAAGATTAGATTCAGGTGACCCTTGGTGACTGAGGTGTGGAACGAACTTCCCTGTTTACAACTCAGCCCAGGTGACGCACAGCTGTCGGATTCTCCACGAGTCTTTTTTATGGCTTAGTGTGCATCCTTTGAATTTTCTTGAGCAAGAAGTGGGAGTATGAATTTTTTTTCCCTCAAAACCTGAAAGGCTTAAACCACAAACATTCCTATGTCATCTGCTAATTTGAGAGGAAAGACAGTGAGCATAGAGTTAACAAAATGGGACCTGAATCCTGACTGTCTGGGTCTAAATCCTAGCTCTAGTACTTGCTCTTTGAGAGGTTATGGGCAACGGAATCTCCCCGTGACTTGATTTCTTTATCCATACAATGGGAATAATAACAATTAAAAAAAATCTTCTGGGGTTGTTGTGAGGATTAAATAACATTACATTAGAGCAGTCGAAGGAGATTTCCATCTCGGTCAGTATGGCACATTGGACACTCAGGAAAACACCTCAGTAGTCTATCCCTCATCAAAGTGCTGAGAGAATAAACAAAATAGGAAAACAAATATGAATGCCCCACAGCTAGTGGTGCGATGGAGCCGAATCATGTTGGTTCACAAAAGCTATCTTTTACATTTTTAGAAACTTGGCAAGCCAGTTGTTAAACTCTGCCATTATTAAAAATAACACTATATAAACTTACAACTAAATAAGTTGCATTAAAAACAGATATTAAACACTAAACCTCATAATTTCCTAATTATTTTGTTAATTGTACTACTGCCTGTGCTCGTTACGTCATCCCTGCCTCTTGTCCTGCACAGCGGAAATGCTATAAGTGGTGTGCTGCTGTTTATCCCTTCGGTGAAGTCACTTTAGTAGTTTGGCCACAGTGGCAAAATTTCCACAACGGAAATGGGCAAACACTACAAATCAGGGATTTTTTTTTCTTTTTTTCCTGGGGAGCTGGTTGTTAAACATTGACCAGCACACTACTGCTCACAGCCTAGGTGTGATGAGAAAGCAGGATTCATGGAATTTAGTGAGACCTAGAACCGAAATTTTCCCTGGAGACTATCTCCAAATATCTGGTGGCTAAAATCTGTTGCAATGGCCACACATTTGGGTAGAAAGGAAACAAAGTCAGTGGCTCAATCAGGGTGAAGCACTGGATTGGTAACTGGTTTGTAAAGCTAGATTTTCTAAGGAATGACATGCTCAATGGGTTTGATTTAGGAAATAAAATTGCTTTGGAGGAAGACTGTGGAGATATTGTCTGTACTGGCTTTGGCTTCCAGAGGAGAGAAAAAAAAGGAAACAAGAAGAGAAACGAAAAAAAAAAGAGAAAAGAAAGAAAATAAAAGTCTAAATTGAGAAACTCTGATTACGGACTGCTACTCCTCTGTCTGGGAATAGACCCTAAATTCCCTGCTTGGTCTAAAAGTCTCTGAGTCTCTTAATTATTAGTTTACAGTGATCCAGGGTAGGTAGGGTCCATAGCCAATGCAAATGCACTTCCTTTCTAATGGAACGCAAAGAACTCCTGCAGCTAATTCCCTAAGGAATATGAAATTACAATCAAAATCACTTAACTACAAAACAATGAAAAACAAAAGGGAAAGAAATATGACAGGCATTTCAAATAACTTTGCAAAAACATGAAAAATGTTGGGGTGCCATTAACAGAGAACACGTAGTAAAACCTTACCGTTGCACCACCACTACATAACCACAAAAGAGACCAAAATTAATAAGGGCAATGAAATCAAGTGTTTGTGGGAATGTGGACTGACTAGAATACTCAAAGAGCGTTACTAAAGGTGCAATTGGAAAAATAAAATTGGCAGTCGTTTCTGTGGTTGAAGATACTCATCATAGCTTGGTTTCTCTGGAAAGCAGACACTGAAAAGGTCATTGGGGAGGGACACCTGTGAGAACAGGAAGGAAGCCTGAGAGGTAAGTGAGTAGTGGAACTAGCACCCTGTCAGCGCATGCGTTAGAAACCTCAGACCATTTGCCCTCTTCCCATATTATATCTTACCTCTTTCACAAACACTTTTTCTATGTAATTTAAACTTCTCAATATATTATTATTTTTAAAGATCTTATTTATTTATTTGACAGAGAGAGAGATCACAAGTAGGGGGAGTGGCAGGAAAGGGAGAGGGAGAAACAGGCTCCCCCCTCTGAGCAGGGAGCCCAAAGTGGAGCTCCATCCCAGGACCCTGAGATCATGACCTGAGCCAAAGGCAGATG
Source organism: Ailuropoda melanoleuca (assembly GCF_002007445.2). Taxonomy (NCBI): domain Eukaryota; kingdom Metazoa; phylum Chordata; class Mammalia; order Carnivora; family Ursidae; genus Ailuropoda; species Ailuropoda melanoleuca. The sequence continues at coordinate 121,689,952 of NC_048219.1, read as the reverse complement.
CTTCACTGACTGAGCCACCCAGGTGCCCTTCAATACATTATTATTAATAATACTGCTTTATACATGCACATCATGATCCTTCCCAGTGCCTCAGTTCCTCTTGCATGTTAACGCTGCCATCCAAGGCCATTTTTCTTTTGCCTGAAGAATCTTTATTATTTGCCTCCCTGTGTGTCTGCCAATGATGAATTCTTCTACCAGTTTTTGTTTATCTGAAAATATCATCATTTTGCCTTCATTTTTGGAAAGACATTTTCACTGATAATAGAATTCTAAGCTGAAATTACTTGCTCTTCTTACTTTGAAAATATCATTCCATTGTCTTCTGGCTTCCATTGTTTATATTGAAAAATTGGCTCCTTCTCCAGGCGCTATTTTTGTGTTATTTCAGAGGCCCCTTTTTACTCCCTCATTTCTCCAATGCCTGTTTAGATAAATGATTATGTTAAAATCTTTGGATAAAATCTCTAGTGTGGTTTCTGTGTTCTTGATTAAACAGTGACTTATACAGTACAGTTATTTTGAAATGTATGTCTCATATTTCCAATTTCTGGATTCACTATTGGTTGACTTTTTCTCATTTTACTGACAAATTGTGTCATTTCTTTTATACCTGGCTATTTTTGAGTGTTGAATATCATTTATGAAAAATAGTTACATATGTAGAGAGTTATAGATAGAATATATGTATATATCTGTAGTTTATTTTGTTCTGGTCACTGTGATAAACATTTTACATGAATTACCTAATAATTCTACTATAAAGAGAAATTACTGTTATTATCCTTATTTTAAATATAAGGAAACTGAGGTTTAAGGAAGTTAAGTAGCTAACCCAAGACTACATGTTTAGGAAGTGGTAGAATTGGGCTTCAAGGTCAAGTCTATGTGACTCCAATTTTAGAGCTCTTAACTGCTAAGTTAACTGCCTAAACATAAAAATGAAAAAGCCAGTTTTATTCAGAATATGAAAATCTAGCTACCATAGCAGCCTGCCTCCCGGGGAAACACGTAATACTGCAACATGTATGCATTATGTACATGCATCCGTGAATGCAAACCTGTGCGGGTGTACTGGTACAGAGTTCAGCATTTTTTAAAAAAAGGTCAGTTGATATTTGGATAAACTAAATTAATGTTTCTCTGGTGAAGGGCTCAAAGTGTTGAACCAAAAAGTCTTAGGCCAAATATGAACTGATTAAGGAGTTGGAGTTAAATGAGTTAAAAGGAGTTGAGAAGGAGAGAAAGTGTTAAAAACATATCAAGTACTATTATTGCATAATAGTTCCTTGTTTAATCTCATGAAAGCAGCAGGAACATAGGATATTCATTTTGTCCACTAGTGATATCTTTTTAAAATTGAATTATTAAATTCAACATGCTTTTGTGATAAAACCTCTCAGCCAAGTAGGAATAAAGAAGAACTTTCTCAACTTGATAAAGAAAATCTGCAAAAAACTTACAGCTAACATCATAATAATGCAAAACTCTAAGATTTTCTATTAAGATTAGGAACAAAGCAAGGATGCCCCCTCTCACCATTTCTTTTCAAGATCATACTGGAACTCTTAGGTAAGGCAGTAAGATTCCAAGAAAGGGAAATAAAAGGTCTATGGATTGTAAAGGAAGAAATAAAACTGACTTTGTTCGCAGATGACATGATTGTCCATGTAGAAAATACAAAAGACTTGGCAAAAACAAAAAACAGAAACCAAAAATCTCCTGGAAATAAGTGATATAGCAAAGTTTCAGGACACAAGGTTAATGTTTAAAAGTCAATCACTTTCTCATATAACAGCAATGAACAAGTTGAAATTTAAAACAGTTACCACTGGGGCACCTGGGTGGCTCAGTTGGTTAAGCGTCTGCCTTCAAGTCAAGTCATGATCCCGGAGTCTTGCGATTGAGCCCCACATGGGGCTTCTCGCTCAGCAGAGAATCTGCTTCTCCCCCTGTCCCTCACCCCACTCGTTCTCTCTCTCATTCTCTCTCTCAAACAAATAAAATCTTTTTAAAAAATTTTTTTTATTATATTATGTTAGTCACCATACAGTACATCCCTGGTTTCCAATGTAAAGTTCGATGATTCATTAGTTACATATAACACCCAGTGCACCATGCAATACGCTCAAATAAATAAAATCTTTAAAAAAAACCAATACCACTCACTCTAGCACCCCCCAAAATAAAATATATGTGTATAAATCTAACAAACTATGTATAAGATCCACGTGAGGAAAATTGCAAAACTCTGGTGGAAAAAACTCAAATGAGAACGAAATATATGGAGAGATAGTCCATGTTCATGGAGAAGAAGATAATATTGTCAAGATGCCCGTTCTTCCCAACTTGATCTGTAGATTCAGTGCAATTCCCATCAAAATCTCAGAAAGTTACTTTGTGGATATCAACGAACTGATTCTAAAATGTATATAGAAAGGCAAAAGACTTACAATAATCAGCACAATACTGTGGGAGAAGAACAAAGTTGGAGGACTGACCTTACTTGATTTTAAGACTTGCTATAAAGCTATGGTGATCAAGAAAGTGTGGTATTGGGGAAAGAATAAAAAATAGATCAAAGGACCAGAATAGAGAGCTCAGAAATAGACCCACATAAATATAGTCTACTACTATTTGACAAAGTAGCAAGGACAATACAACGGAGTCATTCAACAAAGGGTGCTGAAATAACTGGATATCCACATTAAAAAAAGAAAAAGGAGGAGGAGGAAGAAGAAGAATCATCTAGGCACAGACCTTACACCCTTTGCAAAAATTAACTCAAAATAGATCATAGACCCAAATGCAAAGTACAAAATTATACAACTCCTAGAAGATAACGTAGGAAAAAATCTAGATGACTTTCGATATGGCAGTGATTTTTTAGATACAACACCAAAGTCATAACTCATGAAAGAAGCAGTCAATAAGCTGCACTTCATTAAAATTAAAAACTACTGCTCTATGAAGGACACAGTCAAAAGAGAAGACAAGCCACAGACTGGGAGAGAATATTTGCGAAAAACATCTGTTATCAGATGTTATCTGTTATCAAAACAGATAATCTGTTATCTGCTATTAAAACATCTGTTATCAGATGGGGTGGGCTATTACCTACCCCCCCAAAAAAAAACCTCTTACAACTTGACAGTAAGAAAACAAACAACCCAATTAAAATGGCAAAGACCTGAACAAACACCTCACCAAAAAAGACATACAGATGGAAAATAAGCATATGAAAAGATACACAATATTGTATGGCATTAAGAAAACACAAATTAAAGCAACAATGAGTTACCACTGCCCTCCAATTAGAATAGACAAAATTCAGAACTCTGATAATGCTGAGAAAGATATGGAATAATAGGAGCTCTCATTCATTGCTGGTGGGCATGCAAAATGGTACAGCCACTTTGGAAGACAGTTTGGTGATTTCCCATGAAACTAAACATATTCTTATCATACGATCCAGCCATCATGTTTCTTAATATTTGCCTAAATGAGCTGAAAACTTATGTCCATACAAAAATTTGCTCATAAATATTTATAATGACTTCATTCATGATGGCCAAACTTGGAAGCAATCAAGTTGTCCTTCAGTAGGTGAAAGGATCAATAAACTGTGGTCCATCCAAATGATGGAATATTATTCTGGGCTAACAAGAAATATGTCATCAAGCCATAAAAAGACATGGAGGAACTTTAAATGCATATTACTAAGTGAAAGAAACCAATCTGAAAAGCCTACATACTATATGATTCCAACTATATGACTTTTTGGAAAATGCAAAACTATGAAGACAGTAAAATGGTCAGTGGTTGTCAGGGGTTAGAGGGGAGGGAGGGATGAATTGGCATAGCACAAAGGGTTTTTAGGGCAGTGGAACTATTCTGTAAGATACTGTAATCTGTAAGATACTGTAATCTGTAAGATACTGTAAAAACAGTAATACAATAAATCCTAATGTAAACTATAGACTTTGGGTGATAATAATGTGTCAGTGTAGGTTCAACAACTGTGACAATTGTGCTGCTCTGGTGGGGGATGTGGTTAAGGAAGGAAGCTATATGTGTGGGGGCAGGGAGTGTATAGCCACTCTCCGTACTTTCTGCTCGATTTTGCTGTGAACCTAAAAGAGCGCTAAAATAAATTCTGTTAAAATTGCATTCTTTCTCTACTTTAAAATATGCTTTGGGAACTTGGTTCTTTAGTTTATTATTCTGGCTACATCATAACTGGCTCTATAGGAGTCAAATGAATCCAACAGTCATGCTGTTCTGCTTAATTTCAAACCCTTTCCCATCTTTCCCTCAATATTTTATGTCTACCTGAAACCAGAGGGAGGGTTAAAACCACAGGTAATAGAACACGGGGATTTGACTCACTGTTCACACTCAAAAGATCTTCATTGGCAAATGTTCTATCTATAAGGCAGAAAGAAACATTTCCCAGCATTAGCAACAGGTCATATAGCAAAGGTGAAAGCAAGTAATTCTAGCTCATACCCGCACAACTCTTAAAGGAGTTTGTCTAGACTACCACTTTGTTATTGTTGAGAAAGACCTGCACGGTCACAAACACTGAGTGAGTGGAAAGGTGTAGTGGGGTTATGTCCAAATGTAATCCCCAGACAGGCAGGTCAGAAAAGTGAGGAAATTAAAAAGTCGTGTGCTGTCTAGATGCTTTCTCTCTCTTTTCTGGGAAGCTAACTGCCCATTTTAAAAGGTCTCATTTCAAGTCCTCTCTCCTCCATTAAACGTAACCTCTTGAGCCTTCTCTGGCTTGCTAGAATTTCTTCTTCACACTCAAAGTCAGTACCTTTTATTTTAAAACACCGAATTGATTTCCTTTATGTCTTTGCTATTTTTGAGGGTCAAGATTGAAGGTTCCTTAAGGGTAGGGACCAAAACTTATGTCCCTTTCATCATCTTTGCAACTCTAGTAGAGCACATGGTAAGTGCTTAGTGAATATTTATGAGTTGATGGTGCAGAGATTCTGCATTAAGTGTTACTCTAAACTTCATCATTAAAAGAAAGTCAATTCAATGATCAGTAAGGATTAGCTTAGGCAAATTTTAAATATAGATACATCAGTAATTAAATCTTCTTGGGAAAAAAGTCAACAGGTTAATTTTCCTTTTTTCTAAGATGATTCCTAGAAAAGCGTTTGATAAAACAACGAATGGGAGTCCGACGCTAGCGTTCTGGTTCAGCTTATTAGGAGGGGACAAATCGAGATTTCCGTGAATCTTGATACCCTCATCACTTAAAAGAGGATAATACACACTCTACCACCTCCACAAAGTAATTTCCAGGAGAAGAGAAGAAAATAAGCTTCACCAACCTTATTTTTTTTCCTGCATTCAATTGTAGTCAGCATATTGTTACGCATTAGAGGTAGAGACACACTAGAGCTGGCCTGTATAGGCTTGCAAGAATGGATTTTTATACTTTGAAGGATTTTGTGTGCTGGTTGTTAAACACAGCCATTATTAAAAATTAAATTTCATAAACTTACAATTAAGTAAATTACATTAAACTATGGGCAATGAATAATCAAAACTCATCACTTCCTAATTATTTTTCTATATTTTATTATTACCTTTGATCTTGAGGATTTTATGTCTATTTTATCTGTGTGGTAGAAATGCCATATAACGGAGTGCTATTTCACACCTCTTTCCAACTCTGCATTCAGTAAGTCACATTGTTAGCTTGAAATTGGACATGATGAAAGTATTTTCACCATGAAAATCAGGAAATGCTACAAATTAAGGTTTTTTTGCTCAGATAGCCAGTTTTTAAACATTTACAATACACCATGGGTATTCCCCCACTTGATTATTAGCAACTTGAGAGAAGAGCTGGTGCCAAACCTCCGTTTGTATATCCCACGGTGTGGAGTGCGAGATTAAATCCGTGCACATTAGAATCCACTGTGGAGCTTTAAAAAAGAGAAAATAATCTGATGCCTGGACAGCTCACCTCCAAGCTTTTGACTTAGTTGGTTTGACTATGTACTAGAGTATTTTTTAAAAAGCTTTCTGTTGAGTCTAGTGTTCATCAGATTGAAAACAACTGGCCTAAATATCACCGTGAAACTGTGAGGCATTAGCAAGTGATTACTGAATAAAAGAATAAATGTGTTAAACTTTAAAAACTGCAATGTATTCTATGTAAGATTTTGTAAGATTCTTGTAGGAAAAATACTTCTTTAAAATTAGTTTGAGATAGTTCTTCTCAAATGCTTGCCTAATTTCCCCAGTGGAGAAAGAAACTCAATATCTGAAGAAAGAAATGGGGTGTTAACTTACTCTTCACTGGATACCTTTTCAATTTTGCACCAAGAATATATACAAACCATTTAAAATATATGATTCTTTGTGATTTATGTTATAAAAATGTTTAGTGAACAAATTGACTTTAAAAATACAGTTTTATAATTTCTCAATCTGGTTCTTGGAAATTGCCTAATTAACCCCTTTAGGTAGAGGAAAGTATTGAAAGTAATTTTTCTTCTTTTACAGTTGCCAAAGCTCTAGCATATGACAACAGGCAATGGTCACCTACAGATGACAAACCAAAGTCCCTGAGGAAAGCAAGTCTGATTAAGAGTATGCAAGAACTACTTTGACATAGGTTGGCTAAATCTTTCCTTAAAATCCACAAGAGAACATTAGTAGTTTCAAATTTAGGTATTTTAAGTGTGGGCACATCCAACTATTTGAGGACGATAATGATCTAAAATATCATTAACTAAGATATTTCCCAATGTTATTTTTAACGTATATTATGAGATTTTACAAAATTACACACAGGCGAAGCTATTTAACAGTAGCTATATAAGTTAAATGGAATTTATCATGCAAAACTCCAATTCTGAACTTCAGTCATATTATGTCAAATGTAAGCATTATATTCTTATTTGTATCAGAGGTAGAAGGCTATTTCTTCATCTGGAGAGTGGGTATAATAATAGTACCAAACTCATATAATTATTACATAGATGACTCCAGTTAATAAATGTAAAATATATGGAAAATGCCTTGCAGACAGTAAGTGTTTGAAAAATATTTGCTAACATTTATTTTAGAGAAGATAAAGTTGAGTTCCAGAAAAGCTAAATGAATAGACCAGTCACACAGGTTGTTAATAAAAGAACTAGATGTACTGAACATACAACTCTCTCATAATCAATTAAAAACTCTTCAACAAATCCAATTAGCTCCATCCTAGGGAAAGACTAAAGCTTAATTTTTCTTAGTAATTTTTACTTAAATCATTTTTGCCCACTCAAAAATCTAGTATCCTCAAATGACCTGCATTTTTAATTTTAGTATTAAATTATGATTAATAAACAGATTATTTCAGGATCCAATTATATTATAGGTTTTTCAAAGTCAATTTGGAAACATAAGGGTTCTCTATTTTCCCATGGAAATGGAATTATTTAATTTTAAGCTTGATAATGACTTTAGAATTAGCTTATTGATACACATGGAAAGGTTCTGTAATAAGTGCAATTTAATGTTTAGTACAACTAGAATTGATTGAAAATTTACTGAAAAATCTATTACCAACTTTTATCACTGTCAGTTAGATCTAATGAAAGATATAATTAAATAACATCAGTGATATTATGATATTCCTCTGCATTTGTAACTATATTTCTTTGGGAAAAAACGTCCGTTAGCAGTGCCATATATTGGGATTTTTAGTTATTATAATAGAGAATGCTGAATTTGGCAAACTAACCTGAAATAGAAGCTGGAAAAGCTATACATTGGGGAGGGGAGAAGAGGGTGCCAAGACTCAGAAGAAGAAGGAAATCCAGAGAGGTAGGGCCAGCATTTGGGGGTGCTTAACACTAGAGTCATCATCCTGTTCTTCAAGAGGGAGCTGAAAGTTGAAAACCTGAGCAAAGCTTTCAAGGTACACGGCACTAGTAGCACCAGGAGAACAAAAAATGGGGGTCAGGTGTGACCAGCAAAGGGACCCAAGTAACCCTGGAGGGCTGTATTTGGGCCAGTGGTTCTCAATGGTGGACAATTTTGACAATCTGTAAACATTTGTAGTTGTCACAACTGGGATGGGGGCAAGCTAATGGCACCTGGGGTTAAAGGTCAGAAATGCTGCCGAACAGTCTACACGGCACAGGCACAGGATAGCCCTCCTACAACAAAGAATTATCTAGCCCAAAATAGCGTCAAGTTTGAGAAACCCTGTTCTAGGCTCTAAGTATTTGGATGAACTGGATACAGACCTGCCTTTGCAAGAAGAACAGAAGCTTAGTTTTGAATTATCTAATTCCTGATTGGAATAAAGTATCATCATACTGCCAGAAAGGCTAGCTTATCCACTTATCAGGGTTATAAGTAAATCCTCTCTGGAACAGGGGTCAGCAAACTACAGCCCTTAAGTCAAATACATCCCACTGTCTACTTTTTAAATAAAGATTTATTGGAACACAGCCAGGCTCATTCATTTATTTAAATACTGTCTACGGCTGCTTTTAAACCGCAAAGGCAAAGTTGAGTGGTTGCCACAGAGACCTTAGGGCCGGCAAAGCCAATAATATTTACTCTCTGGTCTTTAGAGTAAAAGCTTGTCAGTCTCACAGCTGGGTGCAGGATGAGGACTCTCAAATTGTCTCTACAATTTTTCATACGCAGTATTCAACACTCAAATAAAAACAGCCAGTTTTTGTTCTTTTTCCAGGTATACAGGAAACAGCACAATATATCACAAAAACAAGAGAACCAACCCAACAGATGTTAGAATAATCAGATATGCACTTTAAAAAAATAACTGCAGCATATCAGATAGACACAGCTTAGTCAGAAAAACAGACCCAACCCTAAGAATTTTATCAAAGAGCATGTTATACAAAGATTTATTTAAGAGGGTGTTGGAGAAAGAGGATGTATAAAGGAACTTCTGAAAAAATGCAGTAATGGTACCTGGAGAAAGAGCGACTTTTTAAAGTGGATTTGAAGATCAACTGGGAAAGATCCACAAACAATGGAAGCCAGAAGACAATGGAATGACATCTTTAAAGTAATGAAAGCAAGTAACTGCCAACATAGAATTGCATTACTAGTGGAAATACCAGTGAAAAACAAAGGCAGAAAGAAATTTTTCGACAAATACAAACTGAAAGAATTCAACAGCAGACACATGGAGACAAACAGTAAAGGCTATTCTTCAGGCAGAAGAGAAATGGTCTTAATGTCAGCTTGGATATACATGAAGGGATGAAGAGCAAAGGAAAGGGTCACAGTATGAGATATCTAATGGAATATTGAATGTATAAAGCAATAATAACAATACTAATGTATTAAGGAGTTTAAGGGGGGAGATGACCTATGGCAGAAGTGTTCTCAGGTGCTTGTATTGACAGGGAAGTGGTAAAAGTACTAATTTACATTAGAATTTGAGAAGCTATGGATGCATGCTATAATTTTTAGATCCTGCTAGAAGAGTACTGTGTAGTAGTATAATTACTAATCATTACCAAGCTAATGGAGGGGGAAAATGGAATAATACTTAAAATTTAAATTTAAGACATAAATCCAAAAAGGTCGGAAGTGAGAGAAAAAAACAACATAAAACAAGTCAGAGAAATGGAAATAAAAGTAATAATGTAATTTTTTTTTAAAGATTTTATTTTTATTTATTCGACAGAGATAGAGACAGCCAGCGAGAGAGGGAACACAAGCAGGGGGAGTGGGAGAGGAAGAAGCAGGCTTATAGCTGAAGAGCCTGATGTGGGGCTCGATCCCATAACGTCGGGATCATGCCCTGAGCCGAAGGCAGACGCTTAACCGCTGTGCCACCCAGGCGCCCCAATAATGTAAATTTAAACTCAAGTGCATTACTAACCACATTAAAAGTGAAAGAGTTAAATACCTTGAAAGGTACTCAGCTTTCAGACTGAATAAAAACAAAACCTAACTGTACCCAGGTTACAAAAGACATGCATTAGCTATAGGGATACAAAATGGATGAAAGGAAAATACACAAACCAGATTATTATGAGACAGAGTAGGAAAGTAGGTTTTTGGGGGAGGGGGGAATGGGAGAGAGGTAGAGGAGAGCGAGAGAATCTTAAGCAGGCCTCCTGCCCAGCACTGAGCCTGATGCAGGTTGGAACTCAACCCCGAGATCGTGATCTGAGCCAAAATCCAGAGTTGGATGCTTAACTGACTGAGTCACCCAGGTGCCCCAAGACAAAGCAGAATTTAAGACAGAAAGCATTACTGGCTATAAAGGTTATTTAATTTTGATAAAAAGTTTAGTTCACTGGGAAGTTAAAACAATTCTGAACTATTTGAGAGAACCTATTATAATAGTTTTTAAATATATTAAGCAAAAATAATCTGAATAAAGATAGGTAATCCACATTCATAGTAAATGATTTTTAATACATTTCTCTTAATAACTGATAGAATAATCAGGGAACAAAGTCAGGTTACACTTGATTCGAATAATATGATTAACAAACTTGACTTATCTGACATATTAACATATGACTTCATTGCATTTAATAGCTGTATAATATGAATTCCTCTAAGAGCTCACAAAACATTTGGTAAAGTAGACCATATGTTGGGCCATAAAGCATGTCTCAGCAAATTTCAGATTGTTGAAATTATACAGAGAATGTTCTGTATTCTCTGTATAATTAAGCTGGAAATTTAAAAAAAAGTCAGTAAAATTAAGCGAGAAATCAATATAAAAGATAATTTGGTAATTCCATATGTTAGAAAATTAAGCAATATACTTCTAAATAACAAAGGGATCAAAAAGGAAATCATAATGGATTTTTTATTACTATTTATCTGTTTATTTATTTATTTTTAAGTAGGCTTTACGCCCAACATGGGGCTTAAACTTACAACCCTGAGATCAAGAGTAGCGTGTTCTCCTGACTGAGTCAGACAGGTAACCCAAGGATACCAGAATGGAAGTGAGAAATAGTTGTACTGCATGAAAATAGACATTATATTTCTGAAACTCTGGGCTGCAGCTAAAACCTTGCTTTAGAGGGTAATATATAGCCTGCATATCTTAGGGGAAAAAAAAGACAAGACTGAAAATCCATGAACTAAGCTTCTATATCAAGAACAGAAAATTAAGCTTCAAAAAGTAGAAAGAAGAAACTGCTAAATTTACAGATATTAACCTAAAAAAACCCTCAAAACCCTACACAGGAAAAGATAAGGTAACTGAAAAGCTGGTTTTTTGGAAAGCCTAATAAAATTCATAAAACACTGCAATGCTAATCATTAAAAAGGCATTAATAATCGATGCCAGGAATGAAAAGGCGACATCACCTTTGGAATATTAAAATGACAAGAAGATAGTATACACCACCAAAATCTCTAAAACTTGACATCAGAAAAAACAGAAAAACTGGTTTTAAAATTATAAAAGTAATTGAATTTGTAATTTAAAAAATAATGTTTCCATAAAGAAAAACTCCAGACCCAGCTCCAGATGGCTATGCTGATGAATTATGTCAAATATTAAGTAAGAAATAACACCAGCTTACATAAGCTCTTCCAAAGACTAGAAAAAGAGAGAAATATTATTACTTCATCATATGAGACTCACATCTTACACTAAAACTTGGTAAGGAGATTAGAAGAAAGGAATATTACAGGGCAATCACACTCACAAATATAGAATCGAAATGGTAATAAATGATGATGATGATGACAGCAAACCAGAGCCAGTGATATATAAAAGTGATGATACCTTATAGACAAGTCAGTTTTATTTCAGATATTTACAGAATAAAGAATTAAAAACCATGTGATCAGCTCTGATATATTAAATTCACATGATGACAAATTCAATATCCATTCATGATAAAATCTCTTATCCAACTAGGAACAGACTGTAATTTCCTTAATCCCATTAAAATTTTTCCATAAATAGTCAGGAAATATCATATTTAATGATGAAATATTGAAAGATTTCCCCCCTGAGACTGGAATAACATAAAAATGCTTACAATTGTTTCTTCACTTTAACATTATTCTGAGGTCCTATCCAGTACAGTAATTTGAAAGAAAAAAAGCTATATTAAAAGAAAAAAAATCACTTTTTACAAATGACGCAGTTATAGATACATAATATATAGATATTTATACCTATGCATATCTTAGTCTGTTCAGGCTGCTATAATAAAATACCACAGACTGGGTGGCTTATAATCAAGAGAAATTTATTTTTCATAATTTCGGAGGCTAGAAGTCCAAGGTGGGGGTGTCTGCATAGTCAAGTTCTGGTGAGGGCTCCCTTTGGGGTTGCATACTGCCAACCTCATGCTGTATCATCGTAAAATGGAAGGAGCAAAGGAGCTTTCTTAGGCCTCTTTTATAAGGGAGCTAATCCATTTATGAGGGCTTGGCCCTCATGACATAATTACCTCTCAAAGGTCCCACTTCCAAATACCATCGCCTTGGGGGTTAGGTTTCAACATATGAATTTTAGAAGGATACAAACATTCAGACCACAGCGATACATGTAGCAAAGTTAATGGATACTGGTCAAAATGTTTTAAAAAAATGTATATTTGCATATGCCAGTAACAAATAGTAAATTACATTTCTCAAAACATACAATAGCAGTAAAATAAAAATCAACTTTGTGGGAACAAAACTAACAAAAGATGTGCAAAATATCCACACAGAAAACTAAAAATAATTAAGAGACACTAATGTAATCCTAAAAAAAAGGAGAGATGTGCCTTGTTTATACTGTAAATAGATTTTTAGATTTAATACAACCCAACTGTGAACAAAATTGGAAATTTGACAAGCTCTTTCTAAAATGCACATAGAAATGTAAGGAGGTTAAAAAGAAAATGAAATGAAAAGAACTTATTCTACAAGATGTTCTAGAAGATATCCTAGAGAATATTAGATGTGGAAATTAGGTTAGGAATAGAAAAACGTTAAGAGTGTTGAAAAGACACGAAAAGAGATCACTTCCACAGATAGAGAATTCTGAAACAGGCTTACGCATATATGGATAGTTTATTTATGACAGAGATGGCATTACCCAGGAGTGAGGAAATCATGGTCTTCTCAATTAATGGTGCTCAGTCCACTGACCATCCAATTGGAAAAATGAAAATTGACCTTGACCTCTCACCCGCTAAATGTAAAAGGTAAACTGGTAAAACATCTAGAAGACACAAATAGAAAAATGTCTTGATGTTCTTCAAGTAGATGAATTTCTCTTAAACAGTATATACAAGTAGAAACCATAAAGAAAATATTGATAAAATGAAATAGAATAGGGTCAAGACCTTCTGTTCATCAAAAGACATGATTAAGGGAGTAAAAAAAAGAAGTCACAGAGTGGGAGATTATAGCTGCAAAGAATATAACAACAAGCAAAAGGATTTGTGACCTACAACACACACACACACACACACACACACACACACACACACACTCCTACAAATAAATTGGAAAAACATAGCTAACCCAATGGACGTAAGCAAGAAAACTGAACAAAAATTTTACAAAAGAAGGTAGTCTAATAGTCCACAGATATTTGAAAGCATTCTCAAACTCACTAAGCTCTCTGGGAAATGTAAACTAAAACCACCACAAGACACCATTATACACTATCCAAAATGATGACAATTAAAAAGACTATAGATAAATAAAAATATAAATAAAAAGTGATTGAGAGAATAGAAAACAATAGGATATCTCATTCTTTGTTGAGCGCAAAGTGGCACCATCACCTGGAAAACATTTTAGCATTTCCTATGAAAGTTGACCCAGCTATCTCATTTCCATATATGTAGCCAAAAGAAATTCATGCACACATGCATGTAAACACATGCACAAGAATATTCATGCAGCATTATTTGAAATAGTTCCACAAAATGGGACAATAGAAACACCCCATCAACATCAGAATAAATATGTTTTATTTTATTCATGCAATGAATGCTACAAAGCAATGAAAATTTTAGACAATAACTAATATCAATCAAAAGAAACTAGATACATAAAAATATATATCATGTGATTCAATTTACATAAAGTTCAGAAAGATGAAACTAGCTTAAGGTGTTGGAAGTCAGAATAGTGATTATCCTTGGAGGGAGTGAGAAGCAGTATTTGCTGATGAATGAAGTTAAGAACACTTCTTATCAAAATCTAAGGAGACAGCTAAAAGTTTATTTAGAAGAATGGTATTATTCAGTTTGGGCTGTCATAATAAAATACCACAGACTAGGTGGCTTAAAATACAAAAATCGATTTTTCAGTTTCAGAGGCTAGGAAGTCCAAGGTCAAGGTGCTGGCCAATTTGATTTCTGGTAAGGGCTCTCTTCCTGGCTTACAGATGGCTGCCTTGCACTATGTCCTCACAAAGCCGAGAAAGAGGTCTGGCGTCTCTTCCTTGTCTTATAAAAGCTCCAGACCTATCAAATTAGAGCTCCACCCTTATGATCTCATTTAACCTTTATTATCTCCTCACACAGCCTATCTCTAAATATAGTCACTTGGGGGTTTTGGCTTTAGCATATGAATTTTTGGAAGATGAAAATATTCAGTCTATAACAGGAAGGTTCACAGCTTTGTATCTTATTTTAATTAAATAAAAATTATGTAAAAGTGCTCAAAAGACATTACAAGACAATACGAAGAACAATACAAAAGTGTTGTTCACCTTCATAAATTTAACAAACAAATAGACACAACAAAATAAACCAAAAGAAAACAGATGGAGAGAAGTGATAGACTGCACAGAAATCAATGAAGTTGAATACAAAATACTCCCCCAAACTAAAGGGAATTAATTAAGAGCCAGAGTGAATTAATAAATAAATCTGAAAAAGATTTTTAAATACCAACATTTTCAGAAGTCACCTCCATCTTGGGAATGAGTCTGAAAAGATGGGTTCTTTGTAGACTGGTTACTAATGAACTTATCATGCAAATTCTATTTTGGAATAATTACTATGTTAGGTTGGCCACATGGTGATATGATTGATTCCTGGAGATCAGCCATTCAAACAACTAAAAAATAAAAAACCCAAATAAGCACTATCCTGGTTGTTTCAAAGAAGTCATTTAAGCAATGCCATAGCTCATGCCAATTTAGCCAGGGGATTTGTGAAAGACATAGAAGACTCATCAGCTATAGTGTCAGAGTCCATAAATCAGCCAAGATAAAATATAATAAAATAAAAATAAGAGGCTATGTGCAATTGTTTTCCTAGACCAGAACTTGAATCATTTCCTCTTCTGCTGGCATGTGAGTTTGTGTGTTTGGTGATGTTGTATGTGTGTATATTAAACAATGACTCCATTTAGGGGAGTGAGATGATGGTTCCTTTTACCTCTGGGAAAGCACTGACCATCCTTCCACTTGAGACTAAAAATTCTGTTTTGGATGGAAAGCCAACCTCATGTATCTTTTTATTCTGTCTCTTTTATGTATATGAGAGTGTCATGCCGTCAATCTTGTTGCTTTGCCAAATCCCTAATGCTTTCAGCCATGTATTTCAATCAAATGGCCATTTAACTTGGGCATTTCACAAAAGGACTAAAACTTTTGGGCACTGGGTCAACCAACTGAAAACTTGACTGTGACTCCAGTTACATTGCCCAAATAGATTTCTGTGAAAAATGTGGCCAAAAAAAGAAACAAACTACTCATGAGTGTTTTCGGCCCCATTAAATTATAAAAGGATTCAAGGGATTGAGAACTCTAAATCAATATGATTAAGATATTATGTCAAAATGAGGGAACTGATTATAAAAGCCTCTGAGATATTCTTGTAACCAAGCAGAAGACATGGCCAAGAATTTAGCTTCACTTGTTATAACTGACAATATGCATCAATATTTTCTTAACTATGAATTTATAATTTTAGAGTTACTCATGTCATCAAAAGTAAAATATTTTCAGTATTCTGTATTGATAAATTCCAATATATTTGCAATTAACTTCAGGTTGAGCATATATTGTCATTCAAATTATTGACTGAGAATATGCTTTAAAAGCAATAGAACTTTTAGAAGTCTTGGAGTTCTCTAAACAAGCATCTAAGTCCAGGGTCTGTTTCTTCTACATGCTGTTATTTCTGCCTCCATCCCTATGGAATAAATTAAAATTGAGCTCACATTTTATAATAAGACAAAGAATCAATGTCTGCATACAGAGATACCCAAAATGGAAAAGACCAGGAGTCAAATGTTATAATCTCATAATTCATTGTACTAGCAATATTTTAATGTGTAAATAAACTTGACCATGCCTTTATAATTGTGATAGAATCAGACAGAGCTGAGAAAATTGATTGGGGTTGTTCTCCGCTTCTTATGAAATAGCCCCATTGAGAAGGGCATTTCCACGTTTCTACCAGTTGAAGGAGGGCTCCTGTTTGAGGTGTAAGATAAATGGAGCCTATTGAAGGAGGAGGGCATATTGAATTCTGTTGCCATCACTAGCCATACCCTGTTAGAATTTGAGTTTGCAGTATATTTAAAGTTTCTGATCCATGTACCAGGGTGAGGAAAAAGACATTGCTATGAAAGCAATGATAGCAATGATTGCTATGTGAATTAAGTCTTTTTCTAAGTAAATGGGATTTGGTTCAGGGAAATAAAATTTAGTCCTTGTTAAATATCCTATTGACTGAACTCAATTCTCCTCTTTGGCTCAGCTTGTTATCTCTGAGGATTCAGAGGGGAGAGAATGCTCTTTCTAGGTCTCTCTTACACTTAGTCTCTATAACGCCTCGTACTGTATTTTAGGAGCCAGGTGCAAAGTAAATGTAGTTGATACTGCTTCCCTCCTATTTCTGAAGGTCAGAAAGGAACCCAGGAGGCCTCTTTAGTTTCTGCTTCCACAGTGAAATGGAAGCCTGCTCAGAGGTGATAAAGCAAATGCTACATGTCTTAAGCCTCTTTTTTGATGTTGCATTCCTCTTGCACAGGACAGCCATTTCATAACCTCCTATCCAGGAGGTTAGCACACAGTAATGGTGGCTTTGTTCTTATGTTACTAAGGACATCACCTGTGTCTTTAGAAACAATTGTTCTCATTCCCTCAAGGTCCCTAGATGTTGCCAAGATATTTTAGGTAAGCCCCTGTGCTTGATTTCACAAACAATAGGACATAGCTGGGAAAATCAACTACCTAAAATAATAATAACAAAAACAACAATACTAATGATGGTGATGATGATAATAATAATGATAATAATAATAATAGTAATAATAATAATGGGGTGTTGATGAAGCAGAGCTAAATGAGCCTCAACTGAATTGGTGTTTGCAGAACTGGTAAGCTACTGACATTCTTTTATGTTTATAACCATTGGTTGATAATCTGCAGGGGATTTACTTTTTGTGGCTCAAGGACGAGTTTCATGTATGGCAATGTGAGGGACCCTAGGAAACAGAAGAGAGGGAAACAATGATGGGAGATTGATTAGGATAATACCCATGCCCTTGCTGACCTAGGAACTGGATATGGACTTATATGGAAAGAGGGTTTAGGCTATAGACTGAGGAAGTGGAATTCGTACAAGACTTTGTATTGGCACAAATAGTACAGCTCAAGGCTTGGAGATAAAATTTAATAGTGTTAGGAGGACAATTTGAGGTGGACATTCATTATTTGTTCCTGTCCAGCCTCAATTCAACCTTCTGGTAAAGACATTCCAAGGAACTTCTCCTTCTCCATTTATAATCTGTGAAATTTGGGTAGTGTTGACACTGTAAGTCTCAGATGCAGGAGAGGGCCCATGACCCAAACTTTTGTCTCTACTTGGTCATGTTGATTAATTCACAACCAAGCCAAATGAGGTCAGTGAGACATATTTATAGGTCTTTTGTTGGAACACGAAGTAAAGAGAAGCTCTCTCTCTCTCTCTCTCATTTTTTTAGACTTCGGACTTAGATGCTTTAATCCTGAAATTATAGGGCCCACCATATGGAAAAACCTGACAGTGAAGTCTCTAGAGAGAAAAGTAGGGTAAGGATGTGAAGAGACAAAGTCCCGTTGGCACTCTTTGAGCCTTTGTGCACAGCTGTTTCTGCAGCCAAACACTGTGATCACTTCTGTTTTATGAGCTAATGCATTCTTTTTTATATGAGCCATTTTGTATGCGGTTCCTTTACTTGTGATGAAGTTCAGGATGTTCTATCCTAAAATATGGCATTTTGGTTAAACCATCTTAAGCTGAAGGAATTTTTAAAAAATGGTGGAAATAGAAAAGTCACTCTGAGCCCCCCCACTCTTGCCCTTCTCTCCTGAAACAGATCATAAAACTCCCATGTGAAATCTACCCTCCCTGTACCAGGAGGAGAAAAGATATTCTTATCACCAGAGAAAGGGAATTTGGGGCCAAGATTCTATGCAAACAAACCTTTATTAAATTAACCCTTATCTTTCTTGTTACTTCTTTACCATTCACTACCCCTGGCCCCAAACCCTCTGTCTTGCCAATTCTTCCCAAATTTATTTTCTCTTTGTCTGAAAGTCATAAAAGCTTCTTGCTCTGGTTGCTTCTTCAGGTCTTCATTATCTTATGAAGGCTCCCATGTACGTGAAAAAATTCAACAAAATTTGTATGCTTTTCTTCTATTAATCTGTCTTTCTTATTTTAATTTTCAGACCGAGCCGGGGACACTAAGAGGGTCAAGGATAAATTTTTCCTCCCCTAAAGTTCCAACTCAGAAAGTCCCAACTACTACCCTATTCCTTTCCTCTATCACCCCAGCTCACGTTGTACTTTGGGCTCAGAACAGACATCAGTGGAGGCTGGCCTTCATGGAGTAATGCAGTGTTCCTATGAAAGTCACTGGCAGCAGAAACAGTGGTGAGGGATCTTTGTGAGATGGAAGAACACATGTGGACTTGTTTCTCTGTGTAGGTTCAGTGCCATCATCCTGGAGCTTTCCAGCAATAACTGAGAGAGGTATTGAGGGAGGACAGGGAGAATGTGTCCAGCAAGTGGAACTCAGGCACGAATTAATATGAATAGGACCTCAGTTATTTCACAGGCTCTCTGTTGGAACTGAGAATAAATAGATGGGGATCAATCATTCCTCCTATGTGTCCATTCATTTCTCTCCTACAGAAGAGGAAATAGCTCACCTCAGGGTTTAAAGCTACCTCCTCTGCACAGAAGACAGGAGCCTATCCCTCTGATGTTCGATGACTCCTACATCGCTCTGTGTGACAGTGGAAGCTAAATTCACTGCAGATGCTATTATGGAGTAAAAGGAAGTACTAATGGGCTCTCGTGTTATTTATTCAGGTAACCCTGTCTCTCTTGAAGTTACACTCAAGAGTTCTAAATAAGACAACTTATGGAGGTCATGACTTTGAATGGGATGTATATGCACAGCCTCTTCCAAGGAAGTTTTACCTCTAGGTCAAGTCCTGACTTGATAAAGAAGAACCTCAAAATTGGCATTACTGATACTGCCAGTCAGGCACCAGCTTAAAGAGCGTCAAACCCACGATCAAAGAAATAAAGGGCAGGGTCAGGGGCCCTCCTGTGCACGCACACAGGTCCCTTCCAAGGCTCCTGAGGATCTTTAGCGATGTATTTACATAGTCATCTGTTCTGTTGTATTTGCAAATTAAGATACTCTGTTTCTTAAAGAGGGCCTACGAAACCACAGAAACTTCAGATCCATGGAAACTGCCCCTGCCCCTCTGAGAAAGGCACTCCCCGGAGTTTCATTCGGTTGCAGGAGGCCTGCTTGCTCAGGACAGGCACAGCTCCTGGGAGACAGGTGGGTCTCACGCAACCAGCTCAGCAGACTCTTGGCTTCAGTTTTCTCCATCTGCAAAATGGGAATGCTAGGGCAGATCGTGTGTATGTTCCCTCTCAGTTCTAATGTTCTATGATTTGAGGTGAGCTAGTTCATACCCTCTGTGAGCTAAGAGTAGTGTGAGTAAAGAGAGGGAGAAAGGAGGGTCGGTTGTTAAAAGTCTTTCTGTCTCCAGTCCTCCTTTACCTCAATCTTCAACGTTAACATCATAGAAGCAGAGGTTTGAAAAATGCATGCGGTGAGGGGAGGGAGATTTGTTCACTAATCTCAACATGTGCTGAAGGAGCAGGGGTCCTTGGGAGACTTCTCCAGAAACAAAGGAGGTGGCTAATGCCTTTCCCTCCCCTGCCCACCAGCCTAGACACTGGGACACCTTCTGGAAGCAGCACAGCACCCACGCTCACTACCTAAATTGCTAACAGCGCACCCCACATCCACATTCTACTGCAGATGTGCCCCCTCCAGCCAGGCCTCAGCTCCCGCTCCCCTCGTCCGGGCAGACTGGTACAAACCTTGCTAGCACCATGTGCCCTGCCCCTATGTTCTCCCACAGACCTGCCCTCTCTAATACACCCTTGGCCAGAGCCCGTCCAAAGTTGTGCCAAGCCTGGCGGGGTACAAGCAGCCCCCACACGGACAGCACCTCCAAAGTAACCCCTGCCCTGGGGAGAGGGGAACATAACCACACATACCAGTCAGACTGCAGCCCTAGCCGTGGGCTAGGGACAGACATCTGGTCTGACTGTAGGGCCTGCCCACCAATGAAAGCTTCTCAGGGGTCAACACAGGAAAAGCACCCTGCAGTTTGGTGCTATCACATCTCTGGAAAATGCCCAGTCTGACAACTCAATCCCAAGGTGGCCCCAGACTGGCCCACTAACAACACAGGGACCAAACCCTGCCCACAATAGGCAAACAGAGCCACTGCAGATGACCAGATTGAAGGCAAAAGCAGCTCAGCCACAACAGTAGGGCACACACAACACAGACAGGAGATGGCCCTGAAGCACCAGGTTCTGGTGAATAGGGGACACTGCACTGCAGGGCACTATGGGACCTCTTCTTCAGATGGCCACTACTTACAAGTGTTGGAGACGTAGCTGACATTCCTAACGCACAGAAACAGACACAGAGAGTTAGAAAAAATGAGGAGACAGAGGAATATGTCCCAAATGAAAGAACAGGACAAATCACAGTAGGAGATAAAAGGATTCATACCAAGAATTCAAGAATAATGCCATATTAGTAAATCTAGTAAAATATTTTCCCATTTTGCCATACGAAAAGAGGAAGTAGATCATGCATATAGATTATAAAAAGACATTTAATAAAATTTAACTTTCATTATTGAATTAAAAAAAAAAAACACCGAATAAGGGGCACTGAATAAGGGTGGCTCAGTTGGCTAAGCGTCTGCCTTTGGCTCAGGTTATGATCTCGGGATCCAGGGATTGAGCCCCACATCGGGCTCGCTGTTCAGCGGGGAGTCTGCTTCTTCCTCTCCCTCTGCTCCTCATCCTTGCTTGTGTTCGCTTTCTCTTGAATAAATAAATAATCTTTTTAAAAAATTTAAAAAATGAATAAAATATGAATGTAATGACTACTTCCTTAAAAGTTTGCATACTAGGGTTGCCAATGTCAGGCTGAATAGTAAAATACTAGGCAAGGTTCGACTGAGGTAAGGAATAAGCCAAGAGTGTTCACTAACCCCATTTTTATCAAAACTTATTCTAGAAATACTAATCAATACAATTTATAAAGAGAAAAAATAAATAGTATAAAGTTTAAAAAGATAAAAGAATCATTGTAACTGATGTGATAGTATACATGCAAATATAAGAAAAATAATGAAAAATTATACCACACGATAAACCATGAAGTGTATGGACTTATTACAAATTTAATAAAGGGTTGGTCATAATTTTTCTGCATAATAAAAATAATTAGTTTGAAAATCTAATGATGAGAAATTATTTTATTTTCAAAAAGAAAAATAATGAATGCACAGGAATAAGCTTAACGAATAGACATCATTTAAAAAAAAGACAACAATAGCAACTATTGAGACGTAAGAAAATTTAAATAAAGAGAACAACATTGTCTGTAGCTCATCTTTTAAAAATGTCATTATAAACACGTTAGTTTTCCTAAAATTATATACATGTTTAATAGAATCCTATTTTAAACTTACTAGATTATTTTTTGCATTTTAGGAAATAAGAATCTCAAGTTTGTACATTGCAAAATAAACCATCACCAATAACTAGAAAAATTTGAGAAAAAATTAAGAATAAGAAAGGAAATAAGCTTACCAAAATTAAAACATATTATAATGTTAAAGCAATTAAAATAGTTTGTAATAATGACCAATGACTAGATTAAGAGATCAGTGGAACAAAATAGAAAGCACAAAACACATAAAAATTTAATATAATGAAAGAAACATTTCCAAAAAAACCCAGGATAGTCAATAAACAGGTACCCTATGGGGGAAAATTGTATCCTTTCCTAGTTTTTTGATCCAAAATCAAGCTATAGGGATCAAAGAGTTGAATATAGTTAAATGATTTATTAAATAATAGAATAAAATACAGGGAAAAATTTAAAATATGTAATTTTAGAGAAGGCAAAAAACTTCCTCAAAGTATGTCATAAACCAGAAGCAATAATAATATAGATTGACAAAAATAAAAGTTATGAATGGGAAACTGTTTAATAAAGTCAAAAGAAAAACTAGGAAAATTATTTGCAACACATATGATAAAAGATTAGTTTCCTTGTTCTGTTTAATTTCACTAAATAGTAACATTAAAAGGTTAACAAAAAAAATAGAAGAGTTAGCTAGGAACATAAATAGGTATTTCACTGCCCAAATGAATTTTATTTTATATTATTTTATTTTATTTTTAAAAGATTATTTATTTATTTATTTGACAGAGAGATAGAGAGAGCCAGAGAGCACAACTGGGGAGAATGGCAGAGGGAGAGGGAGAAGCAGACTCCCCACTGAGCAGGGAGCCCATTGCAGGGCTCAATCCCAAGACCCTAGCACCATGACTTGAACCAAAGGCAGACGCTTAACCAACTGAGATACCCAGATGCCCCCCCAAATGACTTTTAAATAGATGAAGAAAAAGGTCAACCACTCTCATAAGTAAGACAGTGTAAAATAAAATGACAAATGAGATTTGGGAACCTGTCAGATTGGCAGAGGTGAAAACATTAGATACTATTTAAGTTGATAAGACAGTTGGGAAATGGAAACATATTGTTGCTGTAAGTAGAATTTTCATGATATCTTTGAAAGACAATTTGTTAATATTTATTAAATTAAATATTCACATATCCTTTGTCCCAGAAATTTACACACATTTTTAAGAAGTAATGAAAGGATACTTGTAACATTTTATCTAAAAGCAAACCAACAAAAACACCAAAGAGCCAACCAAACAAACAAAAATGGAAAGCAATGTGTCAACTTAAAAACGAAAAGCAAATGACTTACAGCTCATCCATATAATGGAATATCATGTGTGGTTAAATTAATTAGATGGGTCTGTCATATATTGATATGGAATAATTGCCAAAGAGGAAAAAGAGGAGCAGAACAATGTGCACAGGTTAAATGTATAAAAAAGAAAAGAAACTGTATGTATGTATGTATGTATACACACACACACACACACACACACACACACACACACACACTGGTAAATGTAGAAGAAACTTATCACAGTGATTGTCCCAAAAGAAGTTACTTAAGAAACTGAAACAGAGGTTCAGGGTTGGACAGGATGATTTTTACTGAATTTCACTCTGCACTGTTAGAAAGTTTGGAAATGTTCATGAATTACTTGTTCACTTAAAATGTCAAGTGATGAATTATGCTTAGTTATTTAGAGCTGGTATTTCTGCACAGCATGGAATAAGGGAATTTCTCAAGTATCCTTACAGGGAGTGAGTTTTGCCTTGGTAGCTGCACATTCCAGACTCTAGTGTGACTTAGTCAAATTAGAGTCACAGAAGACCACATAAGTGAGCAAATTATTATTCTTCAAAACAAATACTAACTATAGAACGTGAATTCTTATTGTCTGAGAAGAACAGCTGCTCAATTTTCAAACCTCTCGTTATGATCTTCTTGGCCACTGTACTGGGTTACATTGTGCCCCACAAAAAGTTAGGTTGAATTCCTAACTCATGGTACCTGTGACTATGACCATATCTGGAAAAAGGGTCTTTGCAGATGAGGTCATGGGGGTGCTCTCTAATCCAATGACTGGTATCCTTATAAGAAGAGGGACCTCTGGACACAGTCACCCACAAAAGGAAGAAGGAGGAGGATGTGAGGAGGGAGGCAGAGAGTGGAGTATGCTGCCACAATCCAAGGACCGCCCAGGATTGCTAGTCAAGCAGGGAGAGGCAAGGAAGCACTCTTCCCTACAGATCAGGGAGGGAGCACAGCCTGCTGACACCTTGACGTCAGACTTCTCGCCTCCAGAACTGTGAGAGAATGAATGCCAGTTGTTTTAAGCCACCCACTTTGCAGAAATTCCTTATAGCAGTCTTTGGAATTGAATACCGTCATCTTCCATAAACCGAAACATTTACACATTTCTTCTCAGTAATTGCTGCTCTGTTTTCACCCTGATGTGTTTGAAGACAATGTTATAAAATGAATCACTCTTGAGCAGATCTTATGTCTCCATATTCTAATTGGGATTGTGTTCCTGATCAAGTATCTAATGAAAAATAAAAAATAAATATTGTCTATATGTGATAAAATATATATACAATAATAGTATAAATCTTTTTTTCTGTTAAAAAATGAAAATTATTTCAAGTATCATAAAAGGAACAGAAGTGTAATAAAAGTCTCAATAGACAAAGAGTTTTAACAAACCACCAAGTTTATATCTGGCTTATAAAAATATAACAATATTCATAAGTTTGACGTAAATTAATGTGATAAATACTTTTTTCTCTTCTTACAATTGGGAAGCACTTTGAAAGGATAATTTGGATGTTTTAGATCTCAAGATAATCCCATTTGGGGAACCCCAAACTAGCATTTTTTCTTAGATAAATTTTCCAGGCATTTGTAAATAAAAAAATCATTTCATTTGCCTTAGTTATACAGAGTTAAAATAATTTTCCAATGGGACTATTTCATTAGGGGAAAAAATGACATGTAGCTCAATCCTCATGGCTACCATTGACCAGCTGTGTGACTTTGGCAAGTTAGTCTATACACATTTACTTTTACATTTAAATTGTTTTAATTAAATCACACTGTCATTTCATGATATAAACAGGTATGTTTTATAAAGCCTGCCTTTATTAACAGAGCAGAAACCAGTTAAATTCTTTTTTGGGAATAAGCACAAAATAATCAAGTTTTAAATATATTGTTTCAAGTTACCACAGAACAGAACACAGCATATAAAGGTATAAACGACAATTGGATATGGGAACGGAGGGGAAATGGCTGCAGTGTGTAGACCATTAAGACTGTCCTCCATCAGAAGCCACCCGAAATGAAATGGTCACGGTCATGCTCTCTCTGCCCAGGGCAGCAAGCAGAATATTATCCTGGGTGGGCAGGGCAATGAGCTAACAAATTCCTGGAAGAACTGTCCCACAAAAATGAGGATGGTCTGGGATCTTGTGCAAATTAGGCCCAAACACAGTGGATACACAATAATTATTGGTTGTCTCCACACTATTTCAAAATCAACTTTAAAAAGGATATGTTTTATTTTTCACCACATTTCAAGGACTAGCTGAGAGATTGATTGGCTCATGGTGGAATAGGGAGTTATCGGCTTTGAATAAACCAGCCCTGCTCATCGTGGATTTGCATTCATGATTAAAGCATCATATCCCTATGCAGCAGCTGATGCTAAATAATATTCCAGTGCTTCCGGCACATTCCTGAAACATAGGCAACTTGAAAGGGATCTGGAGCACATGGGTCTCTGGCTGTACTTTTTAAAGGAAGAAGGAAAGAAAGCGAGAAGGAAGGAAGGAAGGAAGGAAGGAAGGAAGGAAGGAAGGAAGGAAGGAAAGGAGGGAGGGAGGGAAAAACAGTGACCAAATCCCCAACACTTTTTGGATTTTGGCAATAATTGTAGGTCAAACGAAGATTAGACTCTTACGGGCATTCCATTATGCCCAGAAGAACAGGATGCAGTGGGCTTTGGACTCGTGGCTGCATCTGAAGACTGGAAATTTCCCTTTACATCTCCCCCATCTTAGAACCTCCTGCATCAATTCAAGAGACAGATTTTGTTTTACCCCTCCTGTTTCACACACTCAACTCACAACTCCCACATGCGTGTGTAGGGAGGAACGAAAGACAGGGCGATGTATTTTACAAGACTCCTGTGGACATGTTCTGATGAGAACATACTGCAGACCATCAGAAACACATGCTGGACAGCTGCTCTGGACTCACACACCCAGGGTAGGTGTTAACACGCATCACATGCTGTAGGCATGGACCCACAGCAGTTGTAAACATGTGGAAATGGAAGAGGATCTCTCTGTAGTGCACACAAAGCAAAGTCTGGTGCACAATAAACGCCAAGGAAACTCCCCAAAGGTGTGCCACTCTTCTTTGATAATCTCAGTTCCCCTCTCCCCCTTGGAGGAATTGAATGGCTCTAGTTGTGGGTTCCAGCTTTCATTTCCCTCTGTGAAGCAACTCAGCACATCTTAAATTCCATTTCCATACCTCCTTGGCTGGTTCGAGATCCCAGATGTGGAGACGTTGAGAGGGGAGGGGGCAGGGAGGAAGGAGGACATTCTCTTTCCATGTAGAACAGCAGGAACAGTTCGGGTTGTGGACTGATGGGAGTGAAGGGGCACTGTTGTAGGACTTATTCTTGCTCATCTGCTTTGTACTTGCCCTTGCTCTGCTCCGGGCGTTGATTCTCAACTGGCAAGTTGCCTGAGAGTGGGAGCCCATGAGCTCTAGTGCAAAAGCCAATATTACTGAAAGGAGGGGAGGAGACAAGAGAAGAGCATTAAGCTCCTCAAACATTGATTTTTCCACTGTGATACAATTATTAGAGTATTTTGAGAGGGGACCAATTCTTCTTTTTAGGTGAATTTGTCTCTACAGATGTAAAAAAGGGATCGGTGAGAAACTGGGAACTCAGCATTAACGGCCAGGCTTCTTAGCCTGATTCTAATAATATAGGGCCATTTCTACACCTCTCACCACCATTCTGTCTTTCTTTTTCCCCAATTCTGTGCACCATGTGCTGTTTCCCTGGGCTCTGTTCTGTGTATCTAATTTGAGCATCTTCCTTCTGGGGCTTCAGGTCCTGCTCTGCCCTGGCCTTTCTGGGTCTAGAACTCGTAACCATAGACCATAGACCAGTGGCCAAAACTCTACTTTTGCACTGAAAGGTTAAGCAGGCAGGAGGGCCAATCGCATTACAGATTTTGACTATTTGTTATCTGTGCCCCAACAGCAGCACCTGCAATTGAGCTAACCCGTGTTTGGCCTAATTGTCCCTCCCCTGGGCAGACTTACAGCTGGATCAGTTCCCCTTCTCCCTTCTCCCATTCCACTTTCTGTACTCTCTCCAAACCCAGCCTTTCTGATTCCAGACCTGCTTCTGCTGTTAACATTGAAGACACAGTTCCTCGCATGAGTAACTCTATTGTACTAATGGACCCATTTTTTTTCCCCTAAAAATCCTTTCTGTATGTAAGAAACAAAAAAGAAAAAGCTCCAAAAAGTGTTTACAGGACAAGTATTGGGATGAAAATATTATCTCATAAAGATCTCACAAAGATTTGCAGACCTCAAAGATTGCATCCATGAACACACAGATATTGTAAATTGTATTTAGCAAATCAGTTTTTGGAATGACCACATCTGTTTCTGGAATAAAGTGAGAAACAGATGTGGAAGCATCAGTGAAACTGAGACAGGAAGCTTGTCAAATGTGAAAACTGAGCAAGCTCTCTGAATCCAGAAATCAGAGGAACAAAAGGGTGATAAATCCAAAGAAGCTCTTGATAAAACCATGCAGTCATTTTAGGGGTGCACTTGGTACCAAGAAATAAGAATGTTATCAATGGACATGATTATAGCAGATGCTAAACAGATCTCATTAAAATCTTTTAGGTTCATTATGAATGAGTAATAAAAGAGAAAATTTAATTTAGGGCCCTAAAGACACATGTTTTACACAAGGGAATGTGTTCTATTCGTGCAGTTTCCAAGCCCTCATCTTCCTGGCTGTCAGTGCCCAAAGAAAATGTGGAGATAGTCTCCGCACTGAAGGATGAGGAGTGTGGAGCCATCTGTCTCGCAGGGACACTTCTGCCTGATTTCAGGGCCTTTGTCAAAGGTTTGTGGAAGGCTGTGGAAGGAACCCTCTGAAGTTGACATGTAAGAAAGCACACAGGAAAGAAGCAATTCTGTGGATAAATGAGCCACATGTGTCTCCACTGAGTCACATGAAGTCTCAGGCGTCTGTCCAAGTTCAGTATCCCCAAGGACCTACTCTGAAGCTTTTTCCTGTGTTTTTCTCAGAGGTTCATGGAAAACTGTCAGAATTAGTGATTATGTAAAAGTTTCTCTAGAGTCTGAAACCATGGAAGAGGCCTCACTTCCTTTCATGCTCTAGGAGAAGAAAGAAAAAGAAACAGAAACTGTGCATATCGCTGTATTTCTGTTTTAATTCTCTTCCCACAAATGGACGTGGCATAGTGAGAGATATTTTCTGTGGATATTTCTCTAGCAAACACTCATCTTTGAAAACTGAGAAAAAGTGTGCCAGATTCACTTTTAAATAGAAATTTACACAGGGATTTCTGGGTCATAAGGGAGTTCTTGTTTAATTTCTGGAAGAACTTCCACACTGGTTTCCATAATGGTTGCACCAGTCTACATTCCCACCAGTAGTACCCAAGGATTCTGTTTTCTCTACACCCACACCATCACGTGTCATCTTTCTTTTTGATGGCTATTTTGATAATAGCCATCCCAACAGGTACAAGATGATATCTCAGTGCAGTTTTAATTTGCATTTCCCTAATGCTTAGTGATCGTGTACTCCTTTTCATATACATGTTAGCTGTTTGTATGTCTTCTTTGAAAAATATCTATTCAGGTCCTCTGTCCATTTTTTAATCAATTTTTTTTTTTTTTTGCTATTGAGTTATATGAGTTCCTTATATATTTTGGATATCAACCACGTATACGATTTGCAAATATTTTCTCCCATTATCCAGGTTGCCTTATTTACTTTATCCATTGTTTCCTTTGCTGTGCACAGAATTTTGAGACCCATTTATTTTTGCTTTGGTTTCTTATACTTTTGGTGTCATTTCCAAAAATTATGGCCAAGACCAAGGTCAATGAACTTTTTCTCCATGTTTTCTTCCAGGAGTTTTATAGTTTGAGGTCTTACATTTAAGTATTTTTAATCCATTTCAAGTTAAATTTTTATGTATAGCGTACTTTCAACATGCATTCCAACCTTGTTTTTTCAACACCAAGTCTAAGTTAGAGAGGAGAGTCTGCCTGTTGCAAAGTTGTTTAAGGCTTACAACATCTGACGTCAACATTTTAAAGACTCTATCATCCGGACATAAATGAGATTCACAAAGTTGATCCCACGCGGTTACACCAGGTAAAGGGATTTGGAAAGAAAGTTTGGAGCACTTTAATAAAACAAAAGAAACTTTATTTGGACACATATGAAATGTACCTTATTTCTTTACCTTTCAATTTAATTTTCAAAGAAATTAGAGAAAATACAGAGAGAAAAGTTAATTTGAAACAGAAGCAATACATAGGAGCAGTGAAATCAATAGAAATTATTCTGACTTCCAAAAGTAAGCTGCAACAAAATATTTTTTTTCAGATCATACCAAAAGAGTAACCTATTAAGAGGAAATAATAAAATTTGAAAAGAAGAATTAAAAAAGTCCTTGGATTATTTGATAATCCATTAATGAAGAGGAGGGAACCATACGAATACATTTTTAAAAGCTTCAAATTTTGGTTTGACAAAAAAGACATCAACAAAGATGACATAATATTTATAATACCACAAACATGAGGACATTGGTGACAAACTGGTTAATGAATATTATCAATTCAAATAGTGTTTATGCTTAGTTACTGCACAAGAAAAGTTTTGAACTTTCCACTTGTCCAAGGAAATAATGGTGTAGCAGTTTCCCCAAATTTGACAATAATCGGAAAAACAGCACTAGCAGCGTGGAATCACAGAGCTGAAACTTTTCTAAGCTATCAGTGAAAACAAAATCAACCATGCTGAATGATACTGAGTTATCTTTTTTTTTTTTTTTTTTTTTAAGAAAACTAGATCGTTTTCTGGTCCTCTCTTTTATCGAGTCTAGGAGTCCTGCTCCATCTCAGGCCTCAGGAAGAGAGAGTACTAGACACAGTCATACTCAGCTCAGGCCATGACAGCAGTTTGCACCAAGACATCTCAATCTGGATTTGTTTCCCCAAGTACAATGACTTTGCATCTATCTGGCTCAAAAGATTGGCTAACATGGCACCTCCTGGAAAGAAGGAAAGATCTACTTCATGCCAAATTCTATTTCAACCACAGGCTGCAAAATGTTTCTTTTCCTGCGTTAATAATTTTTGATTCTCTAACTTTACTCCACCTCATACAATAGAAAAAAAACCTACTGGCAGCTTTAAAATAGTAGCTTGTCCCCAGTTCACACTCCAGGTATTTTTATGGATATCAATACAAGTAAACATCGCAGTCTGGGCTTAGGAGTGGGTTGGATAATGCTCTTCAGATTTGTTTCATCACACTCTTGGCTAACTTCTGGCTGGGTCTGCATGACTCCACTGAAGATTTATTTCTGTCGTGGTCAGATGATTTGCACTCAGCCAATAACTGACAAATATCTGAGTTAACAGGAGCACAGCAGGACTTGTAGACCAGAGCTGTCTAAAAAACAAAACCCCATTGAGTCACCTCAGCTAGGTCTGGGGCTCATTTTACAGAGCATTTGCCCTTGGGAGAAACTCACCACGTACAGAGATTGTGCAGTCCCTTGGCTTTACCTCACTTTCTATACTGAAGGAAGTGCAAAATGGCTAAAGTCTTTTGGAATGTTAGGCTTATTTCAGATATTCGCCTAAACTGCTTGAACGGTTTTCATGCTTTCAAAAATAGTCACATCAGAATTTGATTTTTCGGGGGGGGGGGGACATAGCTATTTAAGAAAATATTTATTTGGGAAATTTTCTTAATAATGTAAACAATAACAGATAACACACAGAGCATTCATACTGTGCCAGGCACTGTTATAAGCATAGTAGATGTATTAAATCACTTGACTGTTATAATAACTCCATGAGCAGTAACTGCTAATATTTCTATTTTATAGATAAGGCATAGAGAAATTAAGTAACTCACTCAACATCACTTAGTAAGTGGCATCAAAGCATAATTTTTTAAAAGTAAAAAACAACTCTCAAACATATAGTAAGAGCATATAAATGATGTATTTAATTCATTAATGAGGAATCTGGCAAAATGGTTCAGTGGATTCAAAAAAGAATCTGATAAACAGAGTTTTATAGTCACTCAGGGAAAGCATGAAAAAGCTGACATAAGTCTGCTAAGTTAGAGAAAACCTAGTTTATGCCTTATAACAATCAACCTACTACTTTTGGGCTGCATTCTCTACCCCACTGAAATCATCTGCTATCCCACTGGATCTACACTCTGCCATCTAAGTTAGCAAATCTCCAACTGTGCCCCATGAACTTTTGAGGAGACCGAGCCTTTCTCAGGGGCCCACAAAGTCAAAACTACTTTTATAGTAATAATGACATGTTATTTGCCTTTCTTACTGTATTGACATTTTCACTGAGGATGCAGAAACAGTGGTAGGTAAAATTGATAACACAAACTCTGTGAGTTGCTATTAAGTACTTGACTACCAGATATTCACAGATTTAAAAAATTAACAAGTTCATGCAAGATGTCCTTGATATAACAGTAAGAATCATTTAATTTATTAAATTTCCACCTTTAAGTACATGTCTTTTTAATGTCCTTTGTGAAAAAATGGGAAGACACATAAAGCACTTCTGCTGTCTAGGAAAATGCCACAGTATTCTTAAGGAAGCATACTTATGCGGTATTTTGTGCTGTCAACTGAACTAGCTAAATTTTCCCTTGGAGTGTC
Organism: Ailuropoda melanoleuca; assembly: GCF_002007445.2. Classification (NCBI taxonomy): domain Eukaryota; kingdom Metazoa; phylum Chordata; class Mammalia; order Carnivora; family Ursidae; genus Ailuropoda; species Ailuropoda melanoleuca. The sequence continues at coordinate 121,657,903 of NC_048219.1, read as the reverse complement.
ACTTTATTTGGAGAAAAAAAGAGTAATAAATTATTGCTATTCTGACCCAAATATTTCACAGGGATTTTTCTCAAATATAAACAAAGCAAGCACAACTGCTCAAGGAAAAGAACTAACAACATTTGTTGACTTGATAAAATTAAACTTTTCAAAGAAAAGCAAAGCTGGGGGCATCACAATATTAGACTTCAAGTTACATTACAAAGCTGTAGTAATCAAAATAGTATGGTATTGGCACAAAAATAGACACATAGGCCAATAGAACAGAATAGAAAACCCAGAAATGAACCCACAGCTATATGGTCAATTAATCTTTGACAAGCAGGAAAGAATATCCAGTGGGAAAAAGACAGTCTCTTCAACAAAAGGCGTTGAGAAAACTGGACAGCAGCATGCAAAAGAATGAAACTGGACCACTTTCTTACACCAAACACAAAAGTAAACTCATGGATTAAAGACCTAAGCATGAGACCTGAAACCATAAAAATCCTAGAAGAGAACACAGGCAGTAACTTCTTTGACATTAGCCATAGCAACTTCTTTCTACATAGGTCTCCTGAGGCAAGGGAAACAAGAACAAAAATAAACTATTGGGACTACAACAAAATAAAAAAAACTTCTGCACAGCAAAGGAAACAATCAACAAAACTAAAAGGTAGTATACAGAATGGGAGAAGATATTTGCAAATGACCTATCAGATAAAGGGTAATTATCCAAAATATATAAAGAACTTGTAAAACTCAACACCCCCAAAATGAATAATCCAATTAAAATATGGGCAGAAGATATGAATGGACATTTTTCCAAGGAAGACATACAGACGGCCCACAGACATGTGAACAGATGCTCAACATCACTGATCATCAGGGAAATGCAAATCAGAACTACAGTGAGATATCATCTCACACCTGTCAGAATGTCTAAAATTAATACCACAAGAAACAAGAGGTACTAGTGAAGATGTGGAGAAAAAGGAACCCTCCTACTGTTGGTGGGAATGTAAACTGATGTAGCTACTATGGAAAACAGTATGGAAGTTCCTCAAAAAGCTAAAAATAGAACTACCTTGTGATCCAACAATCGAGTTACTTGGTATTTACCCAAAGAACACAAAAATACTAATTCAAAGTCATACACACACCCTGATATTTACAGTAGCATTACCTACAATAGCCAAATTATGGAAACAGCCCATATGTCCATCGATTGATGATTGGATAAAGAAGATGTGGCATATATACCAATGGAATATTATTCAACCATAAAAAAAGAATTGAATCTTGCTATTTGCAATGGCGTGGTTGGAGCTAAAGAGTATTATGCTAAGAAAAATAAGTCAGAGAAAGACAAACACCTTCTGATTTCACTTATATGTGGAATTTAAGAAACAAAACAAATGAGCAAAGGGAAAAAAAGAGAGAGGCAAACCATGAAAAAGACTCTTAGCTATAGAGAACAAACTAATGGTTCCCAGAGGAGAGGTGGGTGGGGGATGGGTGAAATAGGTGATGGGAATGAAGGAGTGCACTTCTCGCGATGAGCACTGGGTGTTGTATGGAAGTTGAATTATCTATATTGTATACCTGAAACTAATATTATGCTGTATGTTAATTAACTGGAATTTAAATAAAAACCTAAAGAAAAAAATTAGAGCTTTCAAGCTAAAATTAGAAGTTTTGAAAAAGTGCATCTGCATCCATGAGCTTGATAGTTTCCTGATATTTAAAAGCTTTTTTCATAAGATCATTGGTGCTGTGAATAGATGTAATTTTTTGATATCATATAAAAATGTGTTAACATTTGGAATATGGAAATAATTCAATGAACCAATATTTTCCAATGGCAATGCATCATATTACAAATTATGCATGGATAAATAATCCATTTAAACTACAAAATATGCCAGTGCACTTTAACTTAATGGAGTACAAAAAGTGATTCCACATTGCAACTAACTTTTAAAACAACCCCCTGTAGAGTTTGGTGTACCAACAAAGGAGAATATCCACAATTGTCAGAAAATGCTATTCAAGGCTTCTCTCTTCCAGTTATATATGTATATGATGCCAAATTTTCTTTACATACTTTATCCAAAACAATATATAGGGACAGATTAAATACACAAGAAGGTATGGATATAATTCTTCTATTCGGACAAAAATTAAAGTACAAACATGTAAGCAATGCCATTCTTCTCACTTAATTTTTTTGTTTGGGAAAATAGATTTTTAATGTTATTTCTGTTAGTAGGTAACTAGATTCTTGCTCTTCTTGTTCTTCTTCTATTATTATTATTACTTTACATGAGCTAATAAATACTTTAAAATTTTCTCACTTTAAATTTATAATAAGATAAATATCCACAGATACACCTACACAAACAAAAGTTATTTTCCTCTGCCATAATTTATTAAAATGTAAAAGGTCCTGAGACCCAAAGTTTAGAGCAGCCCATCTAAGTTGTAAATCAAAGTACATACCCTAGTTAATTAAATAGTCCTTGGTTGGGCCTTTTAGACAATGTTCCAGTATGACACTGAAAAAGCATTGTGATCCTTTTGCCTTATTTCCCGTAATTATTACATATAATAATTACATAATTATTCTTAGTGGTAATGGATCCAAAATTTGAATCCGGGCGATCTGACTTTGGAGTCCATGGTCTTAACCACTAAGTCATACTATACGTAGAGGAAACATGTAAATACCAATGAGTAAAATCATCAAACTCAAATATAAAATGCTGCTTTCCTGAAAAATATAGAGCAAACAGAAAGGTAAGTTTCAAAAATAGAACAGATCTCACCCAGGGGTTGAACCTTACAATGGAGCCAATGAGTTACTTCAGATTGCTTAATTTTTTGAAATCTCCGGCATTTTAAAAATCTTATTAAGTAAATCCACTAATAGAATACTAACTGGTGATTCAACTCCAAAGAAAGAAAGTAATTCTATTAACATTCAAGTTTTCTCTTTGATGATAATAATAGAGTTCTCAGAAATGTTCAAAGGTAGCAGAGAGTTCTGATAAAAAGCATTTTCCCACCCAGAGAACTTCGCTTTAATAGCAGAGAAGAATAGATGCTTAAAGGGAGTGGTATTCATCTGAAAGAGTGTGAAAGCTTTTGACCACTTCTGTGGGGTTGTCCTGTGCTGCTGCAATGGGATGGGGACAGATTGGTGAGAGCCTAATCCTTCTTGACCTTTCAGTGTTAAACCTACAACCTAAAACAGGAAAATGAACTGCACTGAACATGTGTTAACATCTGAACATACAGGTCACCAAATTTCTTGGCTTTTTAAGTGGAATTAACATACAGACAACCTTTGGTCATGAAATGGTCTCCTTTTACATGAAGGCAAAGCCAGAGCATTTGACATTGAAACCTCTACTCAGATTAGTGAATTCCACGCCCCCCCTTCCTCCCAGGGGGTGGTCAAAGAAGAAAAGACTTCCGGGAGTCTGTACATTCTCAAGCTGATTGAGCTTTGCTAAGAAACAAAGATGATCTGGGATGTTATCAATTTAGTCATCAAAATAAAAACAACAAATTAAAAGTGTTCAATGTGCTGTAATAGGCATTGGAATTAAAGGAATATATTAGAAGAACCAAGAAACAGGAACAAATACATAAAAGCATTTAAAGTGTGATAATAGTGGAACCTTAAATCAGCAGGAGAAGGACCTATTATTGAATAAGGAGTATCAGGGTTGTTGGTTAATACTTATCTTGGAAAAAAAGTAAGTTATATCCAATAAGCTATATCACAACAAATAATATAAATTGGTTAAGAGTTTTAATGTAAAAATAATATTTAAGTGAGTTTTTATATTCTTGGTATTGGGAAAGTTTTGTAAGCATGAATTCTAAAATACAACCATATAACAAGTGCTTGATATAATTGACTTTAATATAGGAAGGAAGGAAGGAAGGAAGGAAGGAAGGAAGGAAGGAAGGAAGGAAGGGAAGAAAAAAAAGAAAGAAATCAAAGCAAAAAAGAAACAAGTTTTTAGACTGAAAAAGTATTGGTACATTTTGTGTTATAACACAATTACAACAAAATGTTACTCTTACTAATATAAAGAGAATTCTTTCAAGTCAAATGAAAGACATTAACAATAGAAATGGAGGAAGGGTATAAAGAGATTATTAACAAAACAAATGACCAATGAGCAAAGAAATGCAAAGAAATGCAAATTAAAATAATGAGATAACTAATTTTTTTCTTTTACAATGGCAAAGATTTTTTTATCTTCAGAACATAATCCTAAATTTTGAAGAGAGTATAAAGAAAAGTCCATGTTCTTAAAATGCTGAGAAGCATATAAAATTGCAGAGCGGTTCTGTAGGGAAATTTATCAGTACATATTGAAGCTTTTAGAGAGAACATAGCCTTTAACTGAGTAAATCTACTTGCAGGTTTTTAAACTATGAAAATTCATTAATATGCTTACAGAGTCTGGAGGAAAAATCTATAATTTAAATATCCTTCAATGGGGGATTGGTTACATGAATTATATTACCAAAGTACAACTTCATCACATTCTAATATTATAACAAAGGTGTCTATTTTTATAATAGACTGATATTCAAAATATATTTTTATATGAAAAAAGTAAATTCAAAATGGTAGACACAGTATGGTCCTCATTTGGGGAAAATATGCATATAAATCTAAAAAGCCATACCCCAAAATATTAAGTAGCTATTTTGAGTATTGAAACTTTAGTGGTTATTTTCTTTTTGCCTATAATTATTTTATAATTTTTGTTCAATGACTAGGTGCTACTTATGTTATTTTAAAACATATTATAGGCTGAAAAGTTTTAGCTTCAATAGTAATTTTAAAAAATAAACTTTAGGGAAGTCATAGATTTACAAAAAAGTTATAAAGGTAATCTGTACAGAGTTCCTATATACCTCACAGTCAGTCTTCTTTATTGTTAAACATCTTACATTACTATGGTCATTTGTTACAGTTAATGAACCAACATTGACATGATATTACCAAAATCCATACTTGATTCAGATTTCCTTAGTTTTCACATAGTGTCCCTTTTCTGTTCCAGGATCCTATCTAGCATGCCACATTACATTTAGTCTTCATGTCTCCTTAGGCTCCTTTTGGCTGTGGATATCTCAGACTTGCCTTGTTTTTAATGACCTTGACAGTTTTGAGGAGTAGTGATCAGGTAATTTTTAGAACATCCCTTATTTGGGATTTGTCTGCTAGTTTTCTCATGATTCAACCAGAGTTAGTTACAGATTCTGGGGAGTAAGAGCACAGAAGCTAAGTCCCATTCACCTCCCATCACAGTGATGATACACATACTATCAACATGACTCACGGTCAAATTTCCCCTTGACCTCCTGTCTGCGGTAGTGTTTGCTAGATTTCATCACTCTAAAGTTACCCTCTTCTCCCCCCTTTCTGTAGTCTTTGGAAGGAAGTTGGGGGTTGTGCTCCACCTCTATGAGAGTGCAATATCTACATAAATTATTTGGAATTCTTCTGAATGGGAGATTTGTCTTTTTTTCTTTATCCATTTAGCCATTTATTTAGATCAGTATTAACTCACAGACATTTATTCTATCCTTTGGGTTATAATCCAAAACTACCTAATTTTTTTGCTCAAATTATTCTAGTTTTGGTCTCTGCGAGGTCTTTCAGTTGGCTGTTTTGCCTCCTTGACCTACTGAGTGTGTGTGTGAGTGTGTGTGTGTGTGTGTGTGTGTAAGCACTTTCTTACTTTCTGGCATAGCAGAATGCTCCAGGCTCATTTTGTATATTTTCTGCCCCAGTTCTATAATCGGACATTTTTTCAAGGAACCCTGGTTCCTTTTATTGGAAAATGGTATTAGAAACCAAGATGTAAGTGCTAAGTATGCTTGTTGCTACTGGAGTGTTACTGCTTGTAAGCCATCTCAGCGGACAGAGCAAGGAAATACATTTGTGTTAACTGCTTCATATACTCAGATCTATAAATATCTCTTTCTGTAACCAATGTACACCTATTTTAAGGTAAACATGAGCTCATACTGATGTCTCCAAATCTAACCAATGCCACCACCTGGATCATTCTAGCCTCCCTACTTGCTAATCTCTAACATTATACCTCAGCCCTGAGAAACCTGGCTCCTGCCATCCACCATCCAATTATTGAATTGTTCAGTTTCATCTTTCAAGTAGAGTGCTCTTATAATTGCTAACTTGTACTTCTATAGGAAACAACTTTATCAACTATAACACTTATGTACTGTTCCTTTTGCTTTTATTCTAATGGAGTCTACCCCCACTTCCAAACCTACTGAGGTTAGCAGCTTTTTCTTCCACCTGTCAGGGACACCAATTCATAACTGTTTGTAATATAGTTAAATTCATTTTTCACCTTTCATCTAAATGAATTTTTATTTGCAAACATTAAGACTCACTTGATGTGCTGTAAAATCTATGAGTTTTGAGAAATGCAACAAATAATCTGTTAACAATCTCTCAAATTTACCTTTTCCAGGTTTATTCAGGTTATCTATTTCCCCTTGTATGAGTTTTGACCAAGAAATTGGCCCACTTCATCTAAGTTATTTGATGTGTTTAAACTATGATATTTCCACTAAACATTGCTTTTCCTCTACTCTACAAATTCTGATAACTTGTATCTTCAGTTTCATTTAATTAAAAATATATTTTTTTAAGATTTTATTTATGTATTCGACAGAGATAGAGACAGCCATCGAGAGAGGGAACACAAGCAGGGGGAGCGGGAGAGGAAGAAGCAGGCTCATAGCAGAAAAGCCTGATGTGGGACTCGATCCCATAACGCCGGGATCACACCCTGAGCCAAAGGCAGACGCTTAACTGCTGTGCCACCCAGGCGCCCTTAATTAAAAATATTTTAGAATTTATTTTGAGATTTCTCCTTTGAGCCATCTATTTGAAAGTATATTGTTTAATTTCCAAATATTTTATAATTTTCCATCTTTCTGTTACTGATTTCTATTTTAATGCCATTTTTTATGATTTCTACTCTTTTAAATTTGTTAAGGTGTGTTCAGTGGCTCAGAATGTAGTCGTGGCAAATATTTCAAGTGGACTTGAGGGAAATGTGTATTCTGCCTTCATTGCATGTACTATTCCATAAATGCCAATTGCATCAAGTTAGTTGATAGTGCTGTTCTAGTCAACTATATAGTTATTGATTTTTTGCCTGCTCAATAAATCAGGTACTGACAGAGGGGTGTTTAAGGTTCTATTTAAAAGAGTGGATTTGTCTATTTCTCCATTTAGTTCTATAAGTTTCTGCCTCATGTATTTTGGCACTCTTTTGTTAGGTGCATACATGTTTAGAGTTGCTGTGTCTTCTTGGATATTATCATTATGTAATGTCCATTCTTTTTTTTTTTTTTTTTAAGATTTTATTTATTTATTCGACAGAGATAGAGACAGCCAGCGAGAGAGGGAACACAAGCAGGGGGAGTGGGAGAGGAAGAAGCAGGCTCATAGCTGAAGAGCCTGATGTGGGGCTATCCCATAACGCCGGGATCACGCCCTGAGCCGAAGGCAGATGCTTAACCGCTGTGCCACCCAGGCGCCCCTGTAATGTCCATTCTTATCCCTGAAAATGTCCTTGTCCTGAAGTCAGCTTTGTATGAAAATAGTAGACTACTAGTTCAGATTTCTTTTACTTACTTCATATTTTTTTTAAACTGCTGTTAGTATGGTGTATCATTATTCATTCCTATCTGAGTCATATCCACTCCTTTCTTGGCTTTTAATTTTCTACAGTCTAAATAAGATATGTTTATGTATGGTTTCATCTTGCTCGTTTTTAAGATTCCTGGATCTGTGAATCTATGGTTTGGTATCTGCCATTAATTTTGGAAAATCCTTATCCATTAATAATTCAAATATTTCTTTTGCTCCATTCTTTTTTCTCCTTCTGGTATTCCAATAATGCACATTTTACCCCTTTTGTGATTTTCCATTCAAAATGAATGTTTGAATGTTTTGATTTTTTCTGTTCTTTTTTCTTTTTGTATTCTAGTTTGAAAAGTTTCTATTGACCTATTTTCAAGCTTACCATTTCTTTCATCAGCCATATCAAGTCTACTGATAAGCCCATAAAGGCATTTGCCATTTCTGTTACAGGGTATTTTATTTTTAGTGTTTTCTTTTGATACTTTCTTTGAGCTTCCATCCCTCTGTTTATATTACCTAGCTGTTTTTATATGTTGTCTACTTTTTCCATTGGCATCTTTACCATATTAATCATAGTTATTTTAAATTCTGAATATTAATTCAAATCTTTGTTTTATACATCAGTCTGGTTCTCATTGTTACTTTGTCTCTTCAGAATGTTTTTTGTTGTTTTTTGGCATGCTTTGTCATTATTTGTTGAAAGCTAAACATGTTCCAGGTAGTAGGAAATTATTAAATAGGACTTTATTATTATTTTTAAAGATTTTATTTATTTATTTGAGAGAGAAAGAGAGAGGACAAGTGAGGGGGAGGATGGGAGGGACAAGCAAACTCCCCACTGAGTGGGAAGCCAGTCACAGGGCTTGATGCCAGGACCCTGAAATTATGACCTGAGACAAAATCAGATGCTTAATTGACTGAGCCACCCAGGCGCCCCTTAAATAGGCCTTTAATGTGAGGTTTTGTGTTAATCCAGCTAGGAGTTGGAATGGGTCTGATGTTGGCCGTAGCTATAGGTAACAGAGGCTTCAAATTCCTTTAGGATCCTTGTGTTGGTTTCCTCCATTGAATTTGGCCTTCCATTGACTTTTAAAAAGTAATTCAGTTCAAAGAAATTCTGTCTTACAGCTCTTTCAACTATAACCCAGTGTAATTACACCAGAACCTTGTCGATGTGGTGGCAAGGTATGGGGAAGGAGAATGAATGTTCTATAAGCTTCCAATTAAATGTCAGTCTTTTTAGTGGACCAGTGTCTCTGGACTCTAACCTTCATAGCTGTTGTTGTTGTTGTTGCTGCTGTTGTTGTTGTATAACCCCACCACCAGTATTCACTTTCCTCCTTCCCTAGCTACATCATTCACAATCTATTTCCTTGAAGAAAAGAGCTTATGACCCTGTTCCAATGACTATATCTTATCTATGTTCCATTCCTTCCTTGGTGAGACAGGAGGGCTGGTAGGGAATGGAGTTGGGGGAATGTCCTTCCCATGTGGGATAAGGCACTGAAAAAGTCTTTTCCCTGGAGAGTAAGCCTTTGTTAGGAAGAAAGCTCTGGTTGTATTTCACAATAATTACTCTTCCTCTCTGCTTGTCAGAGCCATGAGATCTTAGCTTTTCACCATGAGAATCTAGTATGGTTCTGAGTTAAAGTCCTTAAAAGTATAGGGCTCCCTCATAGGATAGCCCAAGAAGCTTCTCATTCTCAGAGTAGTCCATACTCAGCCTTCAGCAACTCAACAAAATTACCATTTTCGTGTCTTATCAGTTCATGAACTCAAGCTTTTTCTGTTCCTGGTCAGTTGATCTCAGCTGTTATTCTCCCCATGTGCCTGTTTCTCCCAATTGCAGAGGGTTGATTTGCCCTGAAACTTCAGTTTTCTGATGGGTCCAAGAAAAGTTATTGATTTTTAATTTGTCCATTCTTTTCTTGTTGTAAGTGTAGGAGTGACCATTTCCATGCTCTTTACATTTCAGAGCTGAAACCAGAAGTCTCTAAGAATAATTTTTTAAAATTTTATTCATAGCTAGCTTTTGATAAAGTAAATAAAACTTGAATTACAGTTTCTTATTTCCAAATAATATTTGCTATCTTTTTTTTAATAATTAGATGCCATTTCAATATACTTAGTAGTTGGTTGATATAACGCAAATACCTCAATATCAGAGATCTATATGAGAGGTGGAGAAGTTTCAAGCTGTATTTTTGAATTTTTGTTTCCCCCTTCCTACCTCTGTGTAAATTATAATAATGACAATGATGATGATAAAATCTGAACCAAATGACTTGTCAATAGTCTTCTGAATAACAACTCCACCCAGCCAATTCTATTAAGCATGCCCAGAACTAGCAGTTAGATCCTCAAGGATCCACTGAGGACTCCATAACACTAGAGATGGACCAGATGGAGCTGAAGAGGCAGACTGTCTCTGAAAGATTTCCTTCCTCTTGAAGAATAAATACAGGATTAAGCCTCTTGGTCATCTTGCTTGGGAATCCACTTTCTCACCTTTGCTGAAAAATATCTAATCAATAAAGCCTTTCTCACTTCAGAGTTGGAGTAAGGATTGAATGGGAGGGAAAGGGAAGTAGAGAGCATTCTGGCATTTACCCACTCCACAAAGGGCTGTGTTGCTGGAGCTCCATAGTCAGACTCTAATGAGTCTGCAATTGAATAGCTTTGGCTGTCTTTACCCTTTCCTTTGTGTCTGTCAGAAAGACAGTTGGAAAGCTCCCTCACAACCACCACCACCACTCCAAAAATGACATTTCATTTCCTCTGTGAGAAAGAATAAGCATCATTGGTTACTGTAACCATTACCTGTGGTCTCCCATTCCACATCTCCGGAAAAAACACAAAAATAAATATTATTTTCAGACATGTAAGAATTGACTTCTGAAAAAGTATACCATTTATTAGTTCTTTGGGTCTTATTTAGTCCAGTAAGATGGGAAGTTTTGGGTTTTATTATTTCTTTTTATTTCTTTCTTTTATCCTGCTGTTCCTCATTCTTAGCTAATACCAGGATAATCCAGAAAATCAGGAAGTTGGTTCTTTATTAGAGATTGAATTTATACAGTTGTTTTACTCTTTTTTTCTGTGAAACTTTCAAAACATTAAGCTAATTAATATCAACTGTGTGGGATAACCAAGAGGATAAATATAATTCTATCAAGATATTTTCTGGTATTGCCTAAAATATGAAAGAAATGTAAAATGAATGTATCTATTTCCTTCCCTTCACTTTGCTCTGTTGTTATGTTGTAACATTCTTCTGGAATGTTCAATTCCTGACATTTTCCAGGGATCACATAGGCTTCAGATGTTGCTTTGGAGTCTCCACTCTGCTCACACTGTTATAAATATCTTGTACAGTGAACATTGCATATTTTCTACATTTTGGTTACTACTTTTAACAAAAGTATCTTTAATGAGGAAATGTGGATTTTTCTCTCCCAATTTATGTGTGCGTGTGTGTATGACAGGGAAAGAAATTAGAGGTTAGACATCCCTGTCTTGAATACTTATTATAATGAAGTTAGGACTGTGTATGTTTGGCACACATGAGTAGTATTCATGCTGAATAAGAGGCTATACAAATTATAGTTTTGCATAAATGAATAATTTCATATATGTTGATAATTCATGCACTGTCAAGTGATCCAAAGAACACTGATGCTTTCCAAATTTTTTTTCCTCCCTTTGCTAAAAGGGACATGATTAGATACTTTCTTTGATAGGAGAGGCGATAGAACAAATGCCCCTCCTCACCAGCTTCCTACAACTTGACAGACTGTAGAGTTGACCTTCAATATGTGCCTGCTTCATGTGTTTCAGCAGACCGGAATGCCAACTGTTATTTCTTCTTCTCCCCAAGGAATGACTGGTAAATGTTATCCAGATGAAGGTAGACAAGATCCTATTAAATGTGGTCTTTAGTTAATTGTGCCAGGCATTATGATGCTTTAGCAAGAGGCAGCATTATTCATGGTTTCCTGTAGTAATTTCTCCTCCAGGGCTCATCACAGTGGACTTCTCTGCAAGATGCAAACTCAGAAAGTTATCAGCTTAATGGCTATCGACTCAGAAAGAGAAGCGAAATTTATTTTATCATATTAACGTCTTCTGCTTTAAAAACTCAGTATTTGGTAGCAAATTTGTATGTACAATGACAATTCCATGGTTTATTTGTCAGAAGTTCCAATTTGAGCTCAGGCTGATTTGGGGACAGGTGTTTGTAGGTCTGATTAAGTGCTAGCAGGGACCAAGCAGAAGAGGAGCTGGAGGGGCTTCCCAGAGAACAGCGGTATAATGAGGGAAGACGGAGCTGGGCACTGAGGCGCAGAGTCAGTTACAAAGTCAGATCTGGGATTCCGAGCCAGCGGGATGGCTCCTCTGCAGATCTGCACATAGCTTAATGCAGTGGTTGCATATGCGGGTCCTAAGAAAAACATGGGAAAACAAAACTCAAAACTGGGGGAGCTGTTTCACCAAATTCTATAGTATACTGGAATGCAAGTAGTCCTGATTTGAGGGTTTTTTTTTTTTTTAAAGATTTTATTTATTTATTTGACAGAGATAGAGACAGCCAGCGGGAGAGGGAACACAAGCAGGGGGAGTGGGAGAGGAAGAAGCAGGCTCATAGCAGAGGAGCCTGATGTGGGGCTCGATCCCATAACGCCGGGATCATGCCCTGAGCCCAGGCGCCTCATGATTTGAGTATTTAATAGGATCTGACGCAGAATGGGGAAAAAAGCCATCATACATTATCACAAAACACTTTTATTCAGTTTTAGATTTTTTTGCGGGCATTAAGAAATGGAACATGGACCACACTTCAGCCAGTATTCATATTTGTGGGCACTCATAAGGCTCCCTTAGGGACACCAAAACATATACATGAGGAACTTTACAGAGGTCTAGAATTCTCATGTCAGCAAAGACAGTGCTAATTGAATTATTACTGTGAATGTGATTTCATTAATTCCTACAGGATTAGGAAAGGCAGACTGTATTTTTATATTTGAGCTATTCCTAATCTTACCCTCCAAACTCAACGCCACCTTCAATGTTTCCCACAGGCTGAGGGCAATCAACCTGTGTGCCTATGTTTGAAACAAGATTATTTCTTAGCCCTGATTGTATATAAGCTGGAAACACAGCTGGTAAAACACAGATGGTAAAAAATGAACTGAGGACAGGAAGCACAAAAGATTAGGGAAGATATGTATTATATTTCAAAACAATGTATTTTTCTTAAGTTCATCTATTTGGTTTGGAGTATCTTATGATATTTCAGAATTATGTTCACTCTGTTTAATATAAATTGTGTCCAGACAAGCAAAATAGGAGAGTTTCTAAAGGAGGATTTAAGCATCATTTTCAAATTCCCTGCCTCTAAGAATTTAATCAGCTAAGTTCCATTAAGTGATAATACTGGTTTCTCCTTCAGTTTTGCTTTTGTCTTTCAGCTCGGCAGTAACTTGTATAAGACTTCTGGGCACAATGTATCCAGCTGTGATTGAATTCCTGGCTTCAGTGTTCCGTTTTTGTTGTGTTGCTTTTTCTCAACTCTAAAGTTAAAGGCACATTCCCATGGATGGAAATATTTAGAAAACTGCTATAAATGTAGGTAGTTCCCAAAAGGCAAAACTTTAATATCATGCTTTCAGTTAGGGTCCCAAATGTTCATGAACGCTTTCTAGGAGCACATTAGTAAATATTATTTTTACAATCTAATTAAATCCTTGACTTCCATGAATGGGTTTAATTCTTCCTCAGATTTCCAGGAAGAGGTTCTTGAAGGGCCTTCTTATAGATCAAAATGAATCACACTTGTTTTACTTGCTATATTGGGCTATCTTGCTACAGTGAGAGAAAAGATTGGGAAAATACAGTTTGTATCATGTTCCTGGAATTTAGGGCCACCTAGTAACACTCTGTTCCCACTTTGGAAATTGACTTAAAAATGACACCAATGTCCTCTCTATTCCTCCTCCCCATCTAGGCAATCTTATAGTAATGAACAAGAAGAGAGACAAATAAGCATTCTTAGAAAGGCTCAGCTTAACTCTTAGAACGGTAGGCTGTTCTCACATTTAACTTGCTTGTGTAATTTCCAGGTCACAGTCTAAGAAGGGTCTCTATCCTGCCGTGGAATGGATTAATGTATTTAAATCCATTTTCCCATAAAGAATATTTCATTTTACCAGGTTTGCTCCTTGAAACTTGTTTGCTCTGAGTTGAAGGATTGAGTTTAAACACATTCATGGTTTATCTTGGTACATTTCTTGTTCGCAAAGCCAAAGAGCACACAAGAGGCAAAACAGCATTTTGGCCAAGTCTCCACAACAAAAATACATAAAGGTTTATTGTAGCAACTGACTAACTTGGGCCAAAGAACCAGACTTTAATGCTAATTGTAAGTGCTGTAGACATATTTTTTTTTCCACACTAACAATTAACACTTATTCCAATATATGCTTTCCTGGATTAAACATGTGAATGGGCATGACTGTTTCTTTTCAACTGGCAGCTGTAATGCCATTTAAAAACCTAACAAGTTTTTCTAATACCACTTCCAGTCTTACAGTTACCAGCTGGGTCTTTAACTGGAGCCTGAGCCCAGTGTTTAATTTAAATTAGGATATCTATCAACTTGAACTTCAGAGTGCATGTGTTCCTTTCTTATGAAAAGTCCTGAGGCCTTTGGCCCCATCTGTGCTTGTGGGACTGCTGTCTGAAACATCAATGGGATGAGATATTCGAAAACCATCTTGTCCGTCACTCTGCATGGAATCAGACTCTGGGTAATGTACGGGTCTCCCTTACATCCACAGCTTTGCCTTTTGAGCCCAACAATATTTATTGAAGTGTTGGACTGGCTGAACAGTTGAGGCTCAGATACCAGTTCTATTGGGATTAAACAACCAGTGAAAGAGTTCAGAGGAAGAGGAAAGGGAATATAAAGGATGAAAACTATTTTATGAGAGAGAGAGAAAGAGAGAGAATGGCATTAATTAAAGATCAGCTTGCTTTTAAGATGACACTTATTTATTTATTTATTTTTAAAATTTTTTAAAGATTTTATTTATTTATTTGAAAGAGACAGCGAGAGAGGGAACACAAGCAGGGGGGAGTGGGAGAGGAAGAACCAGGCTCCCAGCAGAGGAGCCTGATGTGGGGCTCGATCCCAGAACGCCAGGATCACGCCCTGAGCCGAAGGCAGACGCTTAACGACTGTGCCACCCAGGCGCCCCAAGATGACACTTTTTTAAAACTATCTGCAGACCACCATTTCTGGTATAATTCTCAGGTTGTATTGTCTGTCAGGTTCATATTTGCTGAACCTGTAGTCTTCAGCCATCTAGAAGTTGCTAGACGTAACTTTTCAGTGAAATAGTATCTGGTTTGTATTTTAATTTCCAACAACTCAAGATCTGAGAAAGTTAGGACATATTCTTTGATTTTTTAAATACAAATCTAGTGAAAAATGTTGACTCTGATAATTACAGATTTAGATGCATAACGAACGGGCTGAGTCTGGCTCTGGAGTCAGACTCTGACCTGAATCCTGCTTCTGCCACATGGACTGGCTATGTGAGACTGAGCAACTCACTCCATCGCCCTTTGCTTCAGTTCTCTCGTGCGTGAAAGGGGGAAAATCACTGTACCTACCCCAAAGTATGTATATGAAGATCAAAAGACTTGATATACTAAAACCCCTAGTATAGCATCTGGTATAATACTAAGTGCTTCCTGAATATCAGTCACTGTTATTGTCATTTCCCGTTATGAAATGTGATGATTCTCTCACCTTTTGAGTAACCTGTGCTGAAAGGGTTGGACCTGTAGGACCTGATATCTCAGCTGATGAAGGAAGGTAAGAGAAGAAAAATGGGTAGCTAAAACACAAAGCATAGAAAGTAGAGTTGAGAATACATCTTGGGTGCCAAAGTAAAATAACTCATTTAGGCAAATATCCTGATAATTAAGCTCAATGTATCCTTTCATTTAAACTGAAAATTCATTGAACTTTAGGCAAAGGTGTAGGCATCCCTGCTTTCGATACATTCATAGGAACACACATGTAGAAACATACAGGAGGGAGGCAGACTGGGAGTTTCCCAGGGCATCAATGCTGTATTTTATTTCATATTTAGAGGCATAGCAGTAGATCACGAGAAGGATCTTCTAGAGGCAATAAAATATTTTCGTGTGAAATAATTCAATGATGAAGCCATTGGCTCTGTCCTGTACCAAAGTGACTTTGGGCAAAAGTTTTAAAAGATTATAGAAGCATTGATAAGCTAAAGAGTGTATTAACATACAATTAATTGAGTTGCAAAGGTAATGGAGATAGTGCTGTTGCCTTTATTCCTTCCTGCTAACCACTCCTTTGTGTTTCCTTCACTACTTCCTTTCCGTTGTTTCTTTTTTTTTTTTAATGATTTTTTTATTATATTATGTTAGTCACCATACAGTACATCCCCGGAAAGACAGCATGGTACTGGCACAAAAACAGACACATAAAACCAATGGAACAGAATAGAGAACCCAGAAATGGGACCCTTGGCTCTTTGGGCAACTAATCTTTGATAAAGCAGGAAAAAACATCCGGTGGAAAAAAGACAATCTCTTCAATAAATGGTGCTGGGAAAATTGGACAGCTACATGCAAAAGAATGAAACTTGACCACTCTCTCACACCATACACAAAAATAAACTCCAAATGGATGAAAGACCTCAATGTGAGACAGGAATCCATCAAAATTCTAGAGGAGAACATAGGCAACAACTTCTATGACATCGGCCAGAGCAACCTTTTTCACGACACATCTCCAAAGGCAAGAGAAATAAAAGATAAAATGAACTTATGGGACTTTATCAGGATAAAGAGCTTCTGCACAGCCAAGGAAACAGTCAAAAAAACTAAGAGACAGCCCACGGAATGGGAGAATATATTTGCAAAGGACACCACAGATAAAGGACTGGTATCCAAGATCTACAAAGAACTTCTCAAACTCAATACACGAGAAACAAATAAACAAATCATAAAATGGGCAGAAGATATGAACAGACACTTTTCCAATGAAGACATACAAATGGCTAACAGACACATGAAAAAATGTTCAAAATCATTAGCCATCAGGGAAATTCAAATCAAAACCACACTGAGATACCACCTTACGCCAGTTAGAATGGCAAAGATAGACAAGGCAAGAAACAACAATTGTTGGAGAGGATGTGGAGAAAGGGGATCCCTCCTACATTGTTGGTGGGAATGCAAGTTGGTACAGCCACTCTGGAAAACAGTGTGGAGGTCCCTTAAAAAGTTAAAAATTGAACTACCCTATGACCCAGCCATTGCACTACTGGGTGTTTACCCCAAAGATACAGACGTAGTAAAGAGAAGGGCCATATGCACCCCAATGTTCATAGCTGCATTGTCCACAATAGCCAAATCATGGAAGGAGCCGAGATGCCCTTCAACAGATGACTGGATTAAGAAGCTGTGGTCCATATATACAATGGAATATTACTCAGCTATCAGAAAGAACGAATTCTCAACATTTGCTGCAACATGGACGGCACTGGAGGAGATAATGCTAAGTGAAATAAGTCAAGCAGAGAAAGACAATTATCATATGATTTCTTTCATCTATGGAACATAAGAACTAGGATGATCGGTAGGGGAAGAAAGGGATAAAGAAAGGGGGGGGTAATCAGAAGGGGGAATGAAACATGAAAGACTATGGACTATGAGAAACAAACTGAGGACTTCAGAGGGGAGGGGGATGGGGGAATGGGATAGACTGGTGATGGGTAGTAAGGAGGGCACGTATTGCATGGTACACTGGGTGATATACGCAACTAATGGAGCATCGAACTTTACATCGGAATCTGGGGATGTACTGTATGGTGACTAACATAATATAATAAAAAATCATTTAAAAAAAAAAAAAGCTTCTGCACAGCCAAGGAAACAGTCAAAAAAACTAAGAGGCAGCCCACGGAATGGGAGAATATATTTGCAAAGGACACTACAGATAAAGGACTGGTATCGGTTGTTTCTTTATGTGCAGGCCTTCCAGGAAGTTCCTGACCCACTTCTGCCTGTACATTCTATTTCACTAACCCAATCCACACTCATAGCTTTGTTAGCAATAATGGCTCTCCTAAAATCTGGGTGTGAATGGGCAATTACCTGATGGATCTAGACCTTCCTTATGAAACAATGGCATTTTATCCTCATAAAAGATAATATCCAAATACATTAGCTTTCCGGCAAAACAGAGCATTTGTCTCAAGTATCTATTTCTTATCATTTAAATGGCAACCAGGAACCAAATGTAACCTTTGATTCTTTATTTTGCTTCCCTTTCTTCATTTGATTCATTGTCTATCCTATAGAATTTTTCTCCATAGTATCTTCTCTTCACCCCCCTTTCTCATTCAAATGTCATTGTTCTAATATAGGTCTTTATGGATACATTTGTAATAGCTGTGCCTCCTGGACAAGCTGCATGGAGAGAGCTGATAGGATATTTGATTCAAATTTGGTAGACTCTTAACATATTACCTTGTTCCCAACCTTATCACTATCACATTCATATTCTTGAGGCAGTTACAAGAACTGCCCCATTCGTGGTGGTTAAAATAATGTACTTTCTTTGTCTGAAACCTTTAATAACTCCCTGTTGTTTACCTTAGAAGTCCTCAATATGTTACCAAATATCATACATTGATAATTACATGTTCACTCTAGGGATATATGCCCACGTAAGATTATAGGGAGGGAACTAGAAATCCTTCCCTTTTTTTCCCACTCAAGAAAACATGGCCAAATGCAAAGCAAGGGTAGGACTCCCTGTGAACCCTCTCCCAGCAAAATAACAATTTAACTGGTGAAAGTTAAAAAAAGAAATCATTAAAAGCCTCAAGAAATTTTCCTAAGGGCATACAGCATATGAAGAAATATTCATTCAAGAAAATCTACTAAACCTTAGTTAGAACAGCAAGAATCTGTGGTATTTGAGATGTAGTTCCCTCCATTACCCTCCAGCACCCCCGAGCTCTGTGATAGGGAAGAAATAAGACAAGCTCCTACTCTAGACAGTATGCTCAAGAGACAGAGGCTCCTTCTCCCTCCAGCTCCTAGTGCAGGACTATCGTCTCACCATGGGAGGGGCAAACTGCTGATAGTTCTCATTCCCCATCCCCTACACTTCACTCCCATTGCAGGAGCTCTATTCCTGACAACCACAGCCAACTGCACCAGGTTTCCCTTGCCCTACCCAGCCCCGACTTGTAGATCTATCCCGGGCATGGGAGACTGGAGAATACTGGGCTCCTGATGGCCCCTGTCCTGACTCCCTCATAGGATGGAAGTTCCATGCCTAGGGCAAACCAATATAACCGAGGGCTGCCACCCCCTTCCATGCCTAATCACAAAGCAGGATGTCACTCTTGAAAAACCAATCTCCATTCCCAGCTCCAGGAAAGTGACGTCAGATTTCTGTACAAGAGGAAGAGTCAAGCCATCAGGGCAAAGAGTTTCACAGCTCTGCCTTTACAGAGTGCCTCTATTTGGGATAAAACCAGAACTCCATTCTTAAGTCATTGTCTAAAACAATGAATATTTTTGTGGAGAAAAATTTAAAGGTTAGTTGATCTGATAAATGCAAAATATGAGAACATCCGGAAGTTTAACAGAGGGAGACAGGTGAAGACAGTCAAGAACAGACTTCCTAGGATCACGGACAACCCTGTAGGCTGTGCCCTGGCACTAAGCTGCCCCCCTATTCAAGGCCAATGAGAGCCAATATGAGGATATGAGGCCCAACTTGAAAACATCCCCCAAGCAGAAACTTCACTGACACAACAAACTTAAACAGAACATCTGACAAAACCCTGACTGAACAATAAGCTACTCTCGCCCAGGAATGGCTCCTAGAATGTGGCCTTAAAAATACCATCACAACCTGATAAAGGCCATCTATGAAAAACCCACAGCTATCATTAAACTAAATT
This sequence comes from Ailuropoda melanoleuca, assembly GCF_002007445.2. Classification (NCBI taxonomy): domain Eukaryota; kingdom Metazoa; phylum Chordata; class Mammalia; order Carnivora; family Ursidae; genus Ailuropoda; species Ailuropoda melanoleuca. The sequence goes on along the minus strand of NC_048219.1, from coordinate 121,638,172 downwards.
GTGAAACACTAAATGCTTTTCCCTTCAGATCAGGAACAAGACAAGGATATCTAGTTTTAGCGCTTCTATTTAATATTGTACTAAAAGTTCTGGTCAGGGCAATTAGGTGAAAATGAGTAATACATACGTACATACATACAGATGTACATAACATAGGCTCTGGACTGGGAAAAAGTAAATCTCTTCCTATTTGCAGATGACATGAAATCCTAAAGAATCTACACCCCCTCCAAAAACAAACAAACAAAAAACTGTAAGAACTAATAAACGAGTTCAACAAAATTGCAGAACACAAGATTGATAAACAAAAATCAATTCTATTTCTATACACTAGCAATAGCATTCTGAAAACAAAATTAAGAAAATTCCCTCTGCAAGGTAAGGGCTACTAGTTGTCTCATTTTACAGAGCAGATCATTAAGATTGAGGCTGCCACTGGTGCTGCTGAGGGAATTGATTTGATTGTTTTGTTACTGTCTCTTCATGGCTCAACCCAACTTTCGTTGGAGTCATTCTTTGATTTGGTTTCCCTTTTGCCCTGTGGCTTTGGCACGTTTTCTCAACATGCCCTGTTTATTTCATCCATATGGCAGTTTTCATCTGATGCCACACAGTTTGTAATCTTAGAGGACGGCTCATGTTTGCTTTTTTGCTTTACGCTAATAGGTCAGGGTTCTGATATCCACCACTCAGTTCTCCCGGTGGGGGAATAATCAAGGAGCCTTGGGAGAAACAGGCGTGCTTACCATTGGCCTCTGGAGCCTTGGCTGCTTCCTGTGTGATGAGGAGTGAAGGCTGGGTTTGATAATAGTCTTTTTTGTGTTCTCTCATTATTTATGCCACATCTGCCTCTCAGCATTTGTGTCAATGAGTCACTATAATTACAGCCATTGGATAATTTCCTTCGTTATGCACACATTGCCGACCGTGCGAGTGCCGCATCAGAGAAACCAGCCTTCACACCCTTGCAGCACCAGCGGGCAGCGAGGTCCACTCTTCCCGTCCACATGGTAATTAGCCAAGGGAGGCGTAGAAGCCTCTCATCCTAATGGACAGCGAGACGGTGGCGCTCGCGGACTGTGAGGTCGCGAGGGGTAGAAACTCCTTTTTCTATATAATAGCCAAAACTTTCACCCAGAATGTTGCTTTAAGATGATTTCCAGAATCATCAACTAAGCTGTCCCTGGAAGTAGGGTGGGAGTGAACTGGGAAACTCGCACCACACTCTCATCTCTCTTGCCCAGACAGAGAAGTAACTCCCTGACCATCTAGCAAAACGTTATAAGGCAATTATCTGGTTTAATTAAATATGACAGGAATTCCTGAAAGAAAAAAAAAGTTAAACAAAAAAGTGCCCTAAAAGTGAGGAAAGCTCTGTGTATGTTTTCAGCTCATTCGCAGCATTGCTGCCTCGTCACTCGGGTGGGGTGGAAAACGTGGGCCTGGAGCAAAAGTCCCACTTTGCCGTAGGACAGCGCCCATCTTCTGATTCTACTATGTTACAAGGGAAAAGGACCTTGCGCGTGATGGCTTTCTCTTCTGATTAATGCTCTGGGTGTTCAGTGACCGAAGCACCACGTACAGTTTCTATTTGTGACTCACTAGGTGAATTGAGGGACATTGCAAATGAGCTCTTTTTTTTTTTTTTAAAGATTTTATTTATTTATTCAACAGAGATAGAGACAGCCAGTGAGAGAGGGAACACAAGCAGGGGGAGTGGGAGAGGAAGAAGCAGGCTCATAGCGGAGGAGCCTGATGTGGGGCTCGATCCCATAACGCCGGGATCACGCCCTGAGCCGAAGGCAGACGCTTAACCGCTGTGCCACCCAGGCGCCCCTAATGAGCTCTTATTTTAACCCTGTTTTATGTTTCTTTAAGGAAAATGAAGATTCCCATTTGTACCCAGAGCACTGTATGAAAGCAAAGACAGCAAAAAACAAACAGGGACACAAAGTGGGAAGGGAGGAAAATGTTAGATATTTTCTAAGATAACAGAGAGAATGCTTGCCTTGTCGCTACTGTGTCAGCAGCGTTGGCCTTCCTACCTCTAAGCCGGGCAGGCTGGCTGTCCATGTAATTTAAGATCACATAAAAACTAACTGACCATAAATGTCCATCTTTCACTTCCACTCTGTCTTAGATCCACAAGGTTAAGGCGTTGCCTCGAGAATGTCATTGTGAAAATCCCTACACTTCCATTGATGTGGATAACTTTTGTGATTTTCTAGCTTTTCTTTTTTCCAAAGCAGGATATTTTCTCAAAAGAAAGCTTATGGTAGAACTCTAATATTACAAAATACTGAGAAATGGAGATGCTCTGTTTGAAAAGGAAAAATCAGACTGGACTGGAGTGCTCCCAGTTACACTGAAGAAATACTTGCCAGCAATGACCCTGAGACCCGTCCATGAACATTACAGCTTTATGGGACGTTCTTCGGAAAGCACTCAATTCATGATCGATGAAAAAAGAACACCTGAGCCCTGGGGGAATGCAAATTGACTGGTTATCTTGTGGTAGAGTGAGAATCAGGTATGGAGGAAAGAAGGATGGGCAGTGGAAGCTGATGTCAGTGGGGCAGTTCTCAGGGGGCCCTCCACTGGGGCAACTGGAGTTGGCATTCAACCATCAATGGAAAGGTTAGCAGTGGCATTTCACTTAATATCATAGGAATGCTTTAAGTGTTTCCAACTCTTAATGTCATGTCCAAGTTTTGGATGTCAAAGATCTCTGGCATACATGTGATCATCTTCTCAGGGTTCCGTGTGGCCTTTTATGATGTGCTATACTTGGAGAACTTGATCAAGTGACACAACAGGGAGTGTATTATAGAGTTCTTTGAATGTGAGCTTATCCCAGGATACACCTCCCTCACCGAAAGGCGGAAAAGCAAGAAAGGTATGAGACTAGGTCATATCTAGACAACTTTTTGTCTGATTGAGGTAAGAATAAAACCTTAGGAAGAGTTCTCAAAGCCCTGAGCAACTCACAGCAGAGGATTGAAGTCTATAGACCAACGTCTTTATTTGTTAAGTGAAGGGTATCAGTAAACACTTATAAATTACCAGTAAATGAAAGCAGTGAACAAATAATTTTTTCTCTTTCAATGTTGGTTTGGCTTTTCTTGTTGGAAGCTGATAAAAGCTTTCTCGTGATCATCCTGTTTTAGGAAGAATTATTTTTCATGGTTAAAAAAACAAAAAACTGTTTTAACTGGGGCAGTGTTGACAAGAATTGCTTCAAGCAATTTTGTATAATAGAATTTCACAGTAAAAAAATTAACTACAAACCACTGACCTAGCCCATTGTCTTTCTCAATACTACAATTTTGCTGCTGAAAAAGAGAGTTTGCTATTCAAGAATGCAAAAGTGTGATTCAAGAATCAAGCCTTTTCATCTCTCATGGGATATTGTCCTTTATCAGAGCATGCTTGGTGGATAAATATGTAAATTATTATGCAAAGCAGGATGGAGTAATTCAAATTGACAGTTGCCCTATTTTTTTTTTTAATTAAAATGTGAAAGCCTTGAAAATGTGTCTGCTGACAACAAAGGAAGTTCTTGTTAAGATCAAGATTATTTGGTATCATTTTCATATATTTTTCAAACAGATGAATTCTTCTTGCTTTAGTTTCTATTTTGAATTTTTCCTTACCAGTGTATTTGGTAAAGGTAGTTTCAATGGGAAAATTTAAATTATAAATGTATAGTTCATATATTTACATATTATATAATTATATATATATATATATCTCAGAGAAAATAGAGATTATTTTCTTTATTATTTTTCTATTCTCTTCTGAAGCTGCTTTATTGGACCTTGAAAAAGAACATCTACAGCTAGCAATTATTTATAGAAGAATTACTTGCTGTATTGGAGAGAGCACACCATTACAATTTGCTGTTGAGTTGCCACCAAGTCAGCCCATTTTCACACGAGTACTCATTGGCTCTGCCTTTCCCTCCGTGGCAACAGACGATGTGACCCTGTTCTTACCTACAACACACCCTCCACTGAGGCTCTGGATTCCTTTGCCTCATAACTTCTCTTGGTCTTTGCTTTGCCAGGATTCCCTTTTTTCTTTAGTATCATTCCTTTCTCCTTACTTTTTCGATCATTCCCCCTCACTCCCGTGAGTCTCATATTACCTAAAACACACAAAAAATTACCTTTGTTCCAAACCATTACCACATTTCTCTACTTCCCTCCATAGTAAGACTCCTAGCAAGGTTCTCTCTATACTTGCTGTTTCTGTTTCTTTACCTCCTGTTCTCTTGCCCCAGTCCAAATCAAGCATCCAGCAATGTGGCTTGATTTGTGGAGGTCTCCGGTGACTCACATCCTGGTAAAACCACTGATTAGTTTTTGTCTTCCTCTTACCTGGTTTCTTGGCAACACTTGGCACTCTCTTCTTTAACATGTTCTTCTCTGGGCTTAGAGAAAGCAGTGATTTCTTTCAACTGCAAGTTCTTTCCCAACTGTCTAACCACTGATGTCCCCATATATCTCTTCTTCTATTCCTATACTCACCCTCTAAGCAATTTAATCTAGTCTCAGGGCTTTGCAAATAATCAAATGAGTATTTCTTTTTTTTTAAGATTTTATTTATTTATTTGACAGACAGAGAGACAGCCAGAAAGAGAGGGAACACAAGCAGGGGGACTGGGAGAGGAAGAAACAGGCTCATAGCAGAGGAGCCTGATGTGGGGCTCGATCCCATAACGCCGGGATCACGCCCTGAGCTGAAGGCAGATGCTTAACGACTGCGCCACCCAGGCGCCCCCAAATGAGTATTTCTGGTTCTGACTTTTTTGATGAACAGCAGACTCATATTCAACTGCCTACTTGACATCATCAGTTGGAAGTCCAGTAGTCACCAAAACTTAACATAACCAACAAAGAGCCATTGGTTCCGCATCCCCTCACCCCAACACAAACCCCAGAATCCTTAGCTTACCAAGTTCTCAACATTTAAGTAAATGGTAATATTAAGCACCTAGCTCTAGAGTCAAGATCCTACCTTGAATTTGTCACTTTTCATTGCACATCTAATTCACCAATATAACCTGTTCCTCCACCAACAGTATCTGTTTTTAATTTAAAGTCTACTGCTACAACTGGAGTAAAAAATATCGTCTCTAATCTGGCCTTGGGTAACAGTTTTCCTGAATACAGTCTTTCCACCTCATTTTAGAGAGTGATTAAAAAAAATTTTTTTTTTGACCAGAAGCTATCAGACACTACATGATCTGGCACTTGCCTACCTCTCACGCCCAACCCCCTGTACTATCTCACATGTCTGTTACTCCTCAGCCCAGCAGCTTGAGTATTTATTCCCCAGCACATGGCCGCCACTTCTCCATATTCAAGTACCTACTTAAATGTTACCTTCTCAGAGAAACTTCCTCAGACCAACATGGCTAAAGAAGAACCACTGGAAACCCCCCTCACTCCCAACCATGTTCTCTCTTTCATTTACCATGTACTACATTTTTTTAATATTTCATTTTATTTTATTTTCCCATTACCTCCCTCCTCATGTATGAATACCAGCTTCTTGGAAGCAGAGGCTTTGCTTTGCTTCCTGAAATTTGAACTAGTCCTTAACATATAGTATGTCCTCAATGACTATTTGGCTGTGGATATTGACAGCCTTAATTGTTCACACTGGAATTTCACCTCTGCAGTTGTGTCTTTTGTACCTGAGTACGGCTCCTTGCTAAGCCAAAGATGGTAGATACTGTGTGTGTGTGTGTGTGTGTGTGTGTGTGTGTGTGTGTGTGTGTGTGTTTGCAGATAAAAAGAAGTGGTTTTATGTTAGGAGCCAATATTAAAATGTCCTAACATATGTAAGTGAGATCTTTAGACAATGTTTATCTGCATAATAAAGGAAGGTAAACTAAATAGATGAATGAATACAATGAAATAGCTCTTAGTAAATTTAAGAGATACTAGATGTAGTAGATAACTCAATTCAACAGGATAGGTCTTACTGTTTACATCATGACAACATGAGCCATGTGGCAGATATTGAATAAATACACAACTGACTAGTGGGTGACAACATGCATCGCCTTGACCTCTTCTTCTCCCACTCTTCTCAAAGTATACATGATGCACAGAGCCTTTCTGATTTGCATTCTTTCACCTACAGTTAGAGGAGCCATGGGGTAAAGATGGTGTCAGGCAACATATCCTATAAGATACGCTGTTATTGCTTAAGACATGTTAGAAAAGAAACACAGTATTCTGAGTGGATTCAGAGAAAAATAATGACCACCTACTAAGAATGACCATAGAAAAATAGTGGCAGTAAATATAATCATGAAATTAACTGTGTCTGTATTATAGTAAAAAAATATATACACATATATATGAATTATATATAATCATATTTAATATATATTTAATATATATTTAATATTATATATTTATAATTATATATAATTTTTTTTAAAAACTAGGACAGTTTCTCCTATGGCAGTATTGAATTGGAGACAAATTTTACAAATGTTTACTGTTTACAGGAGGAGCAAAGAATTTTGGAAGTGAAGGATGGAGTTCCAATGTTTCTTGAACCAGTTTTCAGGGATAAAATTGGACCCATATATCCACATTATGTTGAGACACCTCTTTCTTGTCTATTTTTTCTTCTTCTTCTGTCAATACTGCTGACTAATCCTGTAATTTTCTGAGAATTAGTTTTTAATTGTAAGCAAAAGGCACAGAACAGAAATGCTCACAGGAAATATGGGAGAGGGGAAATCTTACAAGGATTCTGCAGAGTATTTAAACTCATATGGTTTTCTTATGTGAGTGCAATAGCAAAGCCCACACCATTATGCAGAGCCCAGCCAGGACCCATTATGCCTGATGATATGAATAAATCCTAATAATCATAAATTGCTAGTTATTTTGTTTTTCTCCTCTTCTTTCATATGGATAAACTGAGGCAGATCAGGTGTGGGGAGAGGCCACTAAGTATATCAGAATTAGTTCCTGGGCAAACCACCATCACCTACTTGTTAGATTACAAGGCCAACCTGTTAGTCACCTTCCTCTTAAGACCTTTGTTGTAAGTGAAAAATACACCAAGTATTTATACCAAGTATGGTGTATATATACCAAATACCACGTATGTGTTGTGTGGGCTAGAAGTCTGCTACATGCTGTGTGGGACATAAAAGTGACAGAAGACAGAGTAGGCTCTCACAAGAACTTCAGTTTGGAGGGTGAGAGGAGGATGGAGAAGAAGTACACATTTAAACAAGAAGAATAAATATTTATGAATCATTTTAGAGATTTGAAAGCATTTCTACATATGTTATCCCATGAAAACATTAAGAACGCAAGACATCACCCAATTAAGAACTAAACTCTATAGTACATTTTTAAATGGTCAGAGAGATAGAGAATGGACTGAGGTTGGAATAAGTGGGAAATGACATAGCTGGGGGGTGTGAGGCTTAAGCCTTGTAGGAAGAGAAGGGTAGGGGTGGTCCAACACAGGTTCAGCATAAAAAAAGATGTCACATGGCACTCAGCAGGACTGCCAGGGGTGAAAAGTGACTTAGAAAGATCTCTCAGCTCTGAAGGTGGAAAGCCTGGGATCAATGTTAACTGTGAGAGTGAAGATTAAGGCATCATGCAGTTGTATGGATGAATCTATGATAGCTTTGTTACTCAAAATACTCTGTGCTTCTTGTTGAAGTGTGTAGATTTTTGGTTTTTGCTTTCTTCGGTGTTTGGTTTTATTTGTTTGTTTGTTTTTGTTTCGTTTTTGGTTGGTTGTTTGTTTCGCAGAAAGGCTGCTATCAGATATTCGGTATGTCTTAAAATGGAAACCATCTTAGAATTGAGGAAATATGGACTATTTTTTCAATACACAGTAACTACTTTAATCTAACCTCCTGCTTGTTCAGTTGGGCACAAAGAAGCATCCACCAGGCACTGAATGGTGTGTTTGGTATTCCTGATGCACTGTTTATTGCTCTTGAAAAGTGGTGCCTATATAATGTATTTTAGAGGTGAATTGGCAGCAGTGTGGCCCTTCTTGGTAGAGAAGCCACATTTACTTCTGATGGCTATATCTGAACTTAGGGACACTCCCAAGGGGCCCAGAGAGTCAGGTTCACACTCAGCTTCAGCCTCACTTCCCATTTCCTTTGTTTCTCCTTCGACAGGAACCATAATTTACTTGGGTGGCTGTGTTTTTTCACGTTAATTCCAACAATCAACTCATTGCTTAAGCTATCATTTGAAAAGAGGTAAGATTTTATTTGCCATATTCAAATCTTTTCTTCAAAAACTGATGCACACATCTGAAAATAAACCACTATATGTCTTTATTATAAACGTAGTAATAGGAAAATAGTCTCAATTAAATGGTTAATAAAAAACATATAGCAAGTTTTCTATTAAAAACAGGGTATTGAGTCATCCCTTGAAGTGTTTGGGAAATGTTTTTGAGCTAGACTATCTTTTTACATGTAGAGTGGAATGTGGTTAATTTGGATTAGCATGGGAGAAATTCCTAAGCGGTAACTGGCATTCCTAAGAAAAGAGGAGAATAAATTAATGTCAGGTGTATTTTTCCAGTGGTATGCAGTAGTTAGCTCTCTACTTCCACTTTGTCATAAATAAGTTATCACTGCATTTGCGTTTATATACTGGGCTGTTTTTGTGCTATAGGGCATAGTAATTCTAATGATGTACAGCTGAGGTCAGGCACCCAGGACACCTTGCATGGCAGGACATCAATTAATTGCATGTCTTTTTCCATTTAATTTCCACAACAAAATTGGCAACTACTGTTCCCATTTTACAGAGAGGACACTAAGGCTCGGGAGTTAAAACATCTTGCTTGTGATTACATGATGAGGGAGTGGCAGAACTGAGATGCAAGTATTAAATGCTCTCTCCAATGCCAAGATTCACAGACCTCAGAGATACATCAGAAAGACTGGGATCCACTATGAGAAATGCTGTGTTATTATTATACACACCCCAATTGTATCACAATTAAATATTTATTTTTCTATTTCTCCCTCTAAATTCCTAGGTCCTTGAGGGATAGACGTTCAGGCTTCTTTGTATCTAAGTTCAGAGTTCAGTTCAGTATTATTGCATTAATAAAGCGGTCTAGCAGGCCTGAGAGGGCTCCTCTAGATTTCCTTAGGAAATATTTATTACCTCCTACCTAGCAGATGAAAAACAATTAAGACATAATAAACAGAACACAAGACAATCAAGGGTCAGTGACCTGAAGTCTATTAGACAAGAAGGTGTTCTAGGGTGAAGAGACGTAGTTTTCCCAGAGACGCCAACACCAAAGGTTTTTTGACTATTTGAGCCTTGAGTGTATCTTCTGCCTGAGAAGAAGGAGCAGGGTGAGAAATATGCCCCCATTGTCCCTTCAGCCTACTGTTCCACTCTCTTAAGTGCACTTCCTAAAACTTAAAGAACACTCAAGTCATGTTTCTTAAGTCAATAAATAAATGTACTAACGAAGCAGGGTATACTCCAACCAGTAAGTTGTTAACCACATGGAATTGGCATCCAGCACCTGAGAGCAGAACCCATGGATCACACCCATGGACCAGATCAGTCCAGGGTGCTCACTTGAGTGAGCCCTGGGCCATTTTGGAATCTTCATGAGCCATCCACATGGGTCATTATGGCAGCCTTGAACAGATGGCGCTGGTCTGGCCTGTGGGGTGAACACAAGAGTCCCGATATGTCCACACAGTAGACACAATGCTAACGCTAAATCACTGGAAGTTCTTTGATGAGGAAGTCTGGATGCCCATGGGCTTACATCCTTTTCTGGTTTTAGAGTGCAGAGTCCCAAGAGGTGTGCTATATTCCACAAGGCAGCTCAGGCCTTTTGTTTTACAGTTGCTTCCAGCATTATAATTTGTAAAAGAGAATTTAACAATTACAAAAAGTAAATTCTACCATGTGAAAAATTCTATTGTTTGCCTCCAGTGACATTAGAGAAATGAAATCTACTCCCCCTCCCTGCTTAGAGTTCTACATACAAGGCTAGACAAATGTGACAGATATTATAATTTAAATACAATTGTTCACTTAGCAACCCCCCTGGAAACATGTCTCTTGCAAGTTGCCTTTGGGAAGAGTCCTCAAGACAGTCCTCTAAAAGAACAAAGCCCAACACGATTTGAAAACAGAAAATTATAGTAGTCTTATCAAGCCAGTCTCCTCCAAACTTCCCTTCTCCCCTTCCCTGTTGTCCCAGGCTCAGAATCCTATGTCAGCAAAGTCAGAATCCTGAGTTTATCTGTGCAGAAGGAATAGTGATGTTCCAAATTCTGTATCTCTGGAAATAAAGAAAATACGCAAACCTCAACCATTTTTCATTCTGAAATCTCTGTGTTGTATTCAGGAGAACTGATATTTCTTCCTCTTAAATTAACTGTCCTCTTCATTATACATTTAGCAAAGGCCCTGAGTGGATATCATAGAAAGCTCTGGAAACCAATCTTTGTAAATATTATTCTTTTGTCTTTATGAGACAACTCGTGTTTGATTTGGTTAATCCTTTGCCTAAATACAAAACAAGGTTAATTTCCAAAGGTTGCCCATTTTTTTCAGGTGGCCTCTGGACACGGTATGGCTGAGGTGTGGGGAAGTGAGACTCTAAAGCAGAACCAGGAGAACTCGCTCAATCCGGGGTTTTTGTGTTTTGGGGGTGAAAATACTCTTCTGTAAACTTGGAGAAAAGTTCTTAAGTCATTCCTGAAGACTTTCTCACCAAAAATGTTTGTAGCTACCATTAAAGCAATTTACGGGCACATAGTAACCTATTTTTACTAGAGAATTTCAGAAGCTTGATTCACTTTGAATCATCCAAACAAGGTTAAATACACTGGGAATCTTTTTTCCTCAACTTGCCTTGATTTGTGTTCGAAGAATACGATGTGTGGCCAAATGACAGATAAAATTGATTCCTGCTTCCTTCTAAGATGGCTCAGTCTTTACACCAATGAATCTTTCAGCAAGTAGCACACATCCCTCCCTAGCCGGAGACCCATCTCTAGAGACTAGAGCTGTTTCACACATTTTTATCTTTGAAAGCTTGAAATCAGAGCCTAGGGTGTAATGCAAATAAAGACCTAAGCCTGTATTAGGGAAAGCAATTTGACACTTTAAGAATTTCATCTCCTTCAAGCCAGCTCACAGGCAGATTACATGCAGAGAGGAACAGGTTAATACTTACATAACTGATTGAAAATTAGTGCTAATTGGCTTGAGGTTTAAATGAGCAAACTCTGTCAGACAGCTGGGCTAGTCAAGGGTTCTGAATATGAAAGTACTACATAGAAATATAATTGATCTCTATGTAATGATGTTTGTTCTCTAAAAATTAGGTTAAAATTGAAGAAATCATTTCCCTCATCTTCAATTAAAACAAATAGCTAACATTTAGCTCGACTCTGGTCTCAATGGCCTTGGAAATGAATTTTCGTCCATTTTGCAAGTAAGACACTGCCTACATTTTGCTGGGACGAATGGCCTGGAGGATCAGAGTATTTTCTAAAAGGTTAAAAGAAATTGTACCACATCCAGGAAGGCTAATTTTCATGCATCAAGGTTCTTTGAGCTGAATTTGTGTAATGAGTGCACTGGAAATTGAAAGACGAGATTAAAGTGCTGTTTGTCGTGTACCGAGATTTCAGAAATGCTTATCAGCCCTTCGCAGCTGAACACAGCCCAGATTAAAAACTGATCTGACAGAAAGGGAGGCTGACTGCAAATATGGGGCTTTACATCCATGCTAATTACAAAGTGCATATTAAACATGAGGCCTATGATGAGAGCAGCTGCAAAAGGTCTTTATCTATATTAAGAGACTGTCCACCTACATAATAAGAATAATTACCAATGAGAGAATTCTTAAAAAGAAATTGCATTTAATGACACATCATACAATTTCTTGTAATTTCAAAAGTCTATTTCACCATCCCCCAATAAGGTGTGACTTTGTCTTCTCTCTGGAGCTAGGTGACAGATCAGATTTTGAAGACAAGATCCGTTCACTTATATTTCTATTAATGCAAGCCCGTTTGCTTTGAAAAGTGCAAGTGTGGAAACTCTGTGGAGTCCCCAATCCCTGTCTCTAATGAACTGACAGGGAAGCAACGACAGTTTTTCCAATCCACTGGAATTACTTGAGAGAAGGGACACCTAAGCCTATTTTCCTTGGAAAGTTGTCAATATCATCAGAACTGGACTCCATCATTTTTTCCTTCTCTCCTAATAACTGGCAACATTAGAGCTGTAATCTGGGAGCAATCAAATTTAAGGGCTATAAGAAATTCTCTTGGAGGGGCGCGTGGGTGGCACAGCGGTTAAGCGTCTGCCTTCGGCTCAGGGCGTGATCCCTGCGTTGTGGGATCGAGCCCCACATCGGGCTCCTCTGCTACGAGCCTGCTTCTTCCTCTCCCAGTCCCCCTGCTTGTGTTCCCTCTCTCGCTGGCTGTCTCTATCTCTGTAGAATAAATAAATAAAATCTTTAAAAAAAAAATTCTCTTGGAGTCTCTTTCCCCCTTTGTAAAAAGAAAACAGCCACGACGGTTCTTGGGAAATAAATGTAATACTCTGAAAGCGTCTAGCATGCATTGAGCACTCTGTACATAGTTTTATTCCCTTCATCCTTTCTCTCCTTTCCTCTTTCATCTCTTTCTTTCTTCCTTTTTTTTCTTTATACTTTTGGGTTGATATAAACCTGAGTTATCTAACCACTATTAAGCTTGAATGCTGCTTTCCAATATTCGTTTTCAAAATGAAATAGTTATACACTTTTTCTTTGCTTCTTAAAGTTGTCCCTGAAAACCTAGGCCCATAACAAATAACTAAAATCTACTAAATGATAATTGTGAGATACTCAAAGGAGCACCTAAGAAATTCAACCTGTTGGGAAAGGCAAAGTCAGAGAGCAAAGGTCATAAAAATTGCAGAAATGTACTAAGAAAGGACATGTTATTTTGTCTTTATTATTATCAACATAATGCAATCAAATTCTTTAGGATTTCAGACCAAAATTCCAAATATCTAACAGCCATTTAATCTCTTACAGGGCTCTAGAAATATTATGAAATAAAACATACATGCAAAATTGTTTATAAAAATATATGTATGAGTTGCCAGTGGCTGCAAGGCAAGGACTCCTGGAACCCCACCCAGGATGAGGAACAGAAGGTGGTGGTGCCTGAGAGGCCCGTCTCTCCGCGTGCATCACTTCCTGTGTGCATCACTTCCATGAGCCCTTCCTCTTCTCAAGTGTCACCTTCTCATGAATGCTATGATACTCATTTCCTTGCTTCTCTCAGGCTTTTCTGTATGGTAAACTGTACTCTTTCATCCCATAATCGAAATCAACTTATTTCCTGTATGTCACCTGCCATTGATGGAAATGAAATGTTGATTCTTAGACTTGTTTTCTTGAAGTTTCTCAACTTTAGTTCCTGTCTTAGTCAGCTTGGGCTGCTATCACGATGACCAAAAGCTGGGTGGCTTAAACAACCAACATTTATCTCTTACAGTTCTGGAGGCTGGGAAATTCAAGATCTTGATGCCAAGAGATTCAGTGTTGGGTGGCAGCATTTTTCCTTGTGTGCTGAGGGCCTTCTAACTGCTGCATCCTTATATGGTAGAGAGAAGAGATGGAGATCCCATGTCTCCTCTTCTTTTTATAAGGGCATTAGTCCCATCATGAGGGCCTCACCGTCATGACCTTACCTAATTGTCTCCTAAAGGCCTCACCTCCAAATACCATGACTTTGAGAGTTAGGATTTCAACAAGTTAGTTTTGGTCATACATAAATATTTAGTCCATAATAGTTCCTTTATCTTTTTCCCTTGATGGCAGAGGGGGTCAACATTTCCAGATGGAACCTTGCTCCATTCTTAGATGGCTTTAAAAATAGATTAAAGAGTTTAAATAAAACCACAGCAAAAGGGGGAAGTAGAAACTTTGGGGGATTTCCTATCTACCAACATCTGAGATTCCTATCTCTCATTTCCTTTCTGTGCCACAACAACCATAATTGCCAGTGGTACGAGAAGAGAGAAAAATAACTCCACCACAGAGAGAGTGTGCTATAAGAAAGGAAAATCTGGCATAGGAGTGTTGTTGGGAATCCCTGAAAATCGCTAGCTCTTAGAGAAAACTTTACTTCAAAGGCAGCTTTGCACTGAAGTGTTTGAAGAGAAATTCACAGTACAGCTCAGCCTTGTTCACAAAAGAGACCCCGCACTTTCATCCCCCGAAATAGATAAAATTTTCCTAATGATAAAAGAAATGATGGTAAAAGAGAGTGTTGTTCTTTTTCTTGAGGCTGAGCAAAGGTTGTGGATTTGAGCCAGTTGAGATGCTCCTGCTATCCTCACCTGCTGATCTCACCACCGGGGCCTGAGCATCACAGGCAATGGACACCAAAACACCATTTTCTGCAGTGCAGAGGGAAGACCGAATCATTGTTTGGTAACAAGAGGTCAAACAGGAACCTAGAAAAGGTGTGGTGATGGTGGAAGTCCAAAGGAGGAGCCTTAACCTAAGCACCTACCACAGGGGGCTGACCCACTCTCCCTAATGAGAGCGAATGTTGCCCCCCCATCCACATCCTCAAATGCTCTCTCAGGTTCCTTTTCCAGGCCTACCACAGATGAGTTCCCCCACTTCTAATCCAACACTTCCAGTAATGAGGACCACTAACTTGTTCCTGCCATGCCTGCTCCACGAGAGGGCCCTAGGGAAGCCAAATACAGGCATTTTAGACTTTGGCATATTGAAGTCAGGCTGCCTTTCCTTCCTGCCAAAATATAATTTGATAAAAAAAAATATTGTTAAATGTTGCTAATTTAAAAAAATATACGTGAAAGTTTTTTCCTGGAGGTTGTGGCACAGCATGAGGCTGGCTTGACCTGAGTGACTTGGGATGTAGTCGCTATATAATTTGTGACTTTGGAAAAGTTTTTCTGCTTTTAAGATGAACAGGTTGACCAGATGGTCTCTAGGATACCATCAAGCTAAAGATTCTATTCTATTTGTAAATAGTGGTTATCTGGATCTTATATCAGAGATTTTGTTTTTTACATGAGTTTAATATCATATTTTTATGGTGAGGGATTTCAAAACATAATAAAGAGAGTAATCAAAATTATTTTTTAGAAGAATAGAAAAACCATCATAAGGATCAAATAAAAAGCAAAAAAAAAGAACCCTTCATATTTATTTCCACCTGTATTTTTGTCATATATAGATTATGTGCGTGGTCCTAAATATTTCAGGGTTGTAAATTGATGCAGGATAGGGGATAAACTTTTTTTGAGCATGTAGTCTGTTCTAGGAATTGTGCTAAGTGCATTTGTCATCACAGTAAAGACTGTAAAGATAATGATAGTTCCTTTTAGAGACAAAGAAATTGCAACTCCCCTACTTGAAACAAGTTACCTGGGATCAGTGGCAGAAGTTCTCAAAGTGCTCTCCACCCACACACACATCAACATCATTGGCATTACCTAGAAATTTGGTACAATTGCAAATTCTCAGGCCCCACTGTGACCTACTAAATCAGGGACTCTGGAGGTGAAACCCAGAGAAGAGTTTTAAAGTTTGGGAAACTGCTCATGTGAGTTAAGAAAAAAGGAATCAATCCTAGATCTAATATACAAACCTGATTCTTCCCACCACCCACAATTCTTATGGAATTCCAATTTGCCTGAATTATCTCTGATAGCTTTTCTTCATCTTATCTTCAAATGTTTTCCAGGTAGGGAATATTGTGATCACCTCTTTACCATGTCAACTAGAGGCAGATGAGAGAGTGAAAACAGAATCATTTCAAGTATGGGAGACAAAAGGAAAGCAAGAATTTTCAAGAAGACCATGACAATAACATATATACTTGCGTTATGCCTAGAGGCAAGGGATGGACTTGAAGACCTCGAAGTTCCACCTCATTCTATGAGTTTTCTGAGTTGATTTTAGAGGTGCTTAACTATTCCTTTATATATATATATATATATATATATATATTATCTTTAGAGAAAGAGCATGTGTGAGTAGGTGCAGGGGTGGAGAGAGAGGGAGAGAGAGAATTTTAAGCAGGCTCCACACCCAGTGCAGAACCAATGTGGGGCTTGATCTCATGATCTGAGGAGAAATCAAGAGTGGATGCTTAACTGACTGAGACACCCAGGTGGCCTCCACTCCTTTATATTTATAAATTTATTTTTTAAAGATTCTTTAAATTTTTTAAAGATTTTATTTATTCATTTGAGACAGAGAGAGTATGAGTGAGGGGAGGGGCTGAGGGAGTGAGAGAAGCAGACTCCCCGCTGAGCAGGAAGCCCCACTTCTGGCTCCATCCCAGGACATGGAGATCATGACCTGGGCAGAAGGCAGACACTGAACCAGCTGAGCCACCCAGACATCCCTATATTTATAAATTTATGATAGCATTCAAGAAACGGATTTGAGGATATGTTAAAATTTTTAAATCTCATATGAAAAATAAAACAAGAAAAATTTTACATATTTTATTTACTTCCCCACCTCCAATTCCATAGTAATTCTTACCAGTGGGTTACTGAACAAATAAAGTTAGACCCTGGGATTATTTGGTAATTCCCCTTTAGTTTTAAATTTTATGTCTGTTGATGTAAAATTAGTCTGTATGAGATTGAAAACATAAATCAGTTTGTAATAGCTTTGCCATACAATTACATGTGTAAACAAGGAGACTTGTGACTGCAAAGCTTCAGTTCTTGCCAGAGTCAAAATAAAAAATCAAAATTTACTTTTCTTTTCTATTCTGCTTTCGGAATACAAGTCTACATGTTTCATACATCCTTCCTTGTCTTTTTCCTATACAATGGATTGTTTGGAGAGAAGAGCTAATACTGATCACATTGATCAGTCCCATTGATGACAGGTCTAGAATTTATAAGGAGAGAGTGGTGGTGATGAGGCTGTAAGTCTTACACATTTATATTATAATGGCATGCTCAGTGGCAGCGAAGATTTCCTCATTGCAGTGAAATTTCCACTGCCTTTGAAAGAACTGAAGTCTGGGTGGGCACAGGCCACAAGTGTAGATCGAGTTCACATTTTCAGAAGCCATGAAATATGCTACTTTTCTTACATGGGTTTCTTCAGAAAGCAAAATGGCATTTGTCCAGATTAATGAGCTGCCTGAAAACATCTTTTGACTTGCAAGTGTCTTTTAAACTAATGAGTGAGGGGAGGGGCATACTCTGAAACGGTCTTGTTATTGTGTTCACCAACTGCTGTTTTCTCTTCCATTCCTGATTGTCAAGAATATTAGGGAAATAGGGGCATTTGGGTTTCATGCGGAGGTCTCATTGCATAAGAAGTAACTTTATACAGAATATATAAATTACTGATTTTTGCTTCAGAGAGAGTTTGCAAACTTACTATGCTGCAAAATATTTATCCAATCATGTATTTCCTCTGTCCAGTACGACAACTAATTTTCACTATTCAAGCTTTCTTGTATTTTGAACTGTGTGTATGTGAAATTTGTTTTGGGGCGTTCAACAAGATATTCATCACACAAAATCACAAAAGAACTATGATCTAATCAGCCAGTGTTTTCAAAGATTATAATGAAAATGGCCTCAAAACATTCAGTATTGGCCGACTGGCATACTGTCTAGACAGACACTGGTTCAAAGATCAGTTCAGCCACTTAACAGCTGTTGAGTTTAAGTTATTCAGCTTCCAAACTCCACTTTTGCTTCTTTAAAAGAGAGATGTAAATAGAATATATGCATGCATAGCATTTGTGAGAGAACTAAATTAGACAATTCATGCAATTCACTATCCCAGCGCTCACACATGGTTAGATTTTATTAGTTTATACAGTGTTATAAGGAAGCATTAGAACAATAAAATATTTCTAATCTAAGCATATGACTAAAAAACAGCCCAATAAATTCTGAGCACAAATGAAAGATAATCTCAGAATATTAATCAGAATGGTACTTGACCAGGGAAGGAAGTCTCTTCAGCTGGTTCTGTGGTTCTATGGTTCCTCCCTGCTAAGAGCATATCCTCCAATAATAGAACCCTGGTGAAGGACTGTTGTTGTTTTTTACACTTTAAGTAAAGTAACACTTTAAAAAAGAACATAGTAACTGCAGGTTTCCAGCTGGGAGGAATTCCCTTTCTGGTTAGGAGGTCACTGACAGTTTGCAAAAGGAGTTGTAAGATACTGTTTCCACAGTGCAAATCAAAAGGAGTTGGAAGAAAGTCCATAGGCTAATGAGAACATTAGATAGCCTTATGATAGGATGTGGAAAAAGCACTTTTCCTTCTCTATCCTTAGTTTTCTGTCAACTTTTATGTGAAGAAGTGGCTTAGGCAGACAAGGAGTCTCAAAAGCAAGCAACTGGGCAGAGAAAATCTTATCTTGGATTTTCCAAGGAGCTTCCATTGCACTATTAAAATTAATACTATTTCTTGGTGAGGCCAATTTAATGCATCGGTGCTTCTAATTGTGTGCTTAACATACACTCCTTTGAACATTTAGCCTGGGATGTAAGTAAATGTTAGCATTCACACATTCACACATCTAATTAATTTCCACCAGAAAATTCATTAAAATATTACACCATATGGACTTATCTTCATTAACTGTAATGAAGCCCTTTAAAATGAAATGTTTCCTAGAATATCATATGTTGGGCAGTGGTAATACAACAGGCTTAAAAAAAAAAGGCAAGACTGTCTTAAAATGAAAATTCTAAACTTCATATGGATTTGTAACTCAAGTCTCACTTGCTTTGATTATAGAAAAATATGTAATTATATAAAAATGTATAATATAACATACATTATAGTTCATAGGCAATCTTCCAGAAAATCATCAGTTTTTGGTTGATCTAAGCCTGGTTGATCTTCTAGCCTTGTGGAGTGTTTACTATGTCCCCGAATTCTTTAAAGAGCTATGGTGAAATTTTATCTTAATTTTTTCTTTTAGCTTTGTATAATGTTTCTTTCTTTCTTTTTTTTTTTTTTAAAGATTTTGTTTATGTATTTGACAGAGCGAGAGACAGCCAGTGAGAGATGGAACGCAAGCAGGGGGAGTGGGAGAGGAAGAAGCAGGCTCCCAGCAGAGGAGCCCGATGTAGGTCTCTGTCCCAGAACACCGGGATCACACCCTGAGCCGAAGACAGACACTTAACTACTGAGCCACCCAGGCACCCCTGTATAATGTTTCTTTAAGCCCCATCTTAATGGTTATTCATTAGAAGATGGAGACCTTAAATAGAACTCGGGAATGGCTTGGAACCCTAAGAATACATATAATTCAGGATTTCTTTAAGTTGAAGCCATAATGTTGAGCTTCTATATCTTGTCTGGGCAGAAAACTCTGACAAAGGTTCCATTACATCGTGGCTGTGACATACTTACAATGCAATGAAAATGGTGCGATTGATGGAAGCTTGAAGGAAGGAGCTTGAAGGAAGGAGCTTGAAGGAAGGAAGAGGTCTTAAATGCAGGCTTCTCCTGAATGTTGTAGAAGTTATTCTTTTAAAAAATGTAATTCTAAATTAAATTGGAAGGCATTTTCATGGAATATAATTTAAATCATGGATTTTAAATTGTTCTTTTTTCTTTTTTTCTGAGTGTTCATTTTTCTTACTAAGTCAAGGTCATCTTTTTCTTTCAAAATTTACATTTTCTGCTATATACACAGTTTAGAAAAATCTCAAGATGTCCTTTAAGCAGCATCTTTAAGTCATTCATCAAGCATTTATTCACAAAAATTGCACTTCACTTTTATTCTGTGCTTTTCATATTAAAACATTTTCATATATATTATATTTTATTAAGTTCAGTTCAGAGTCAAGTGCTGAAAAGGAAAGACAAGGACTAATGTCTTTTCCTGTCAGCATTTATGTGTGGGGAAATAAAATATACCTTCTCCTAGATAATGCTAAACCATATATAATCAAGATAGACAATGTGTGATAATCCTGTTTGCTCTGTAGAAATTGAAAGCATTCTTCTTTGTTTACTGGAGTACATGAGGTCCCACATTCAGCGCTGTCCTCGTCCAATATTGAACAAATTGCAGTCCTCACATGTGAAAGAGTGGCTACTCCTAACTGGCTGATCAGTTGACAGAGGGATTAAATATCATATTGTACATGCCTGTCCTATGATAGGCTCTTAAACATTCAATTCACAAATTTTAATGGCCCAGTTGGTCTTTCTTGAGAAAGATTTGAGCAGAGATATGGAGGGTGAAGGGATTATTAAGCAAGGGGGGTGTGAGGCAGTGTTTCCAACAGAGAGACTCGCAGGAGCAGAGAGCCCGAAGCGGGAGGGGCGTGGCTCTGCCCAGACCCTAAAGGAAGGTCAGTGTGTCCGGATACAGGATGCTCTGGCCAGAGGATCCCAGGTGAGGCTCTACCAAGTAGGCAAAAATGGCCTGTGGAGCCAGTAAGGAGAGAAATCAGAAACGTCGGAAGGGTTTTAAACTGAGAAAAGGCATTTGAAGACATCTTTGCTTTGAGTCATGACCTTTCCTAGGTCACTAAGAGAGAAGCTCAAATTCATAAAAGCAGATAAGGAGAGCTCTTATTTGTTGTTGATTTGTCCATTTTTAATTTTTAAATTTGCTAAATGAAATATCATAAATCCAGTCCCCAGAACAGTACCGGGCCCATAGCAGGTGCATTTTCTCTGACAACTCCTATTTACCTGGGCTCCTTAGAATGACCTCTTTCAATGGTTCAACCACCTACCAAGTCAAATTGTTTTGGAAAATGTAGTAACTCTACAGTGACAAGGATCACCAATGTTTCTGCTTAAGTTCAGTGAAGTTCTACTATAAAAATTGGGCATTGAAGGGGTGGTTTAAATTGCTTTGTTAGATGTCAAAAAACATTCTGTGTTCAACATGTGGAGAGTCAATACATTATGATCTTTTTATTTCTCAAGCAATTTAGCCTTTCAGTACTTCCAGTAATACATTTCCTCTTGTCAGTAGAGGATAACTCAGTTTACACAATACTAGATATTTTCAGACTTGTAGAAATATGAATTGGAGCTTTCTTACAGCTTAGCTGTAAAACAAGTTTACATTTTACATGTGCATAAATGGATTTTAAAGATAATTTTGGAGAGGGGCACTTGGATGGCTCAGTCAGTTAAGCATCTGGCTTTTGATTTCAGCTCAGGTCATGATCTCAGGGTCTTGGAATAAAGCCCCGTGTTAGGCTCTGCACTTGCCGGGGAGTCTGCTTGAGATTCTTTCCCTCTCCCTTTGCTCCTCCCTTTGCTCTCTCCTCTCTTTCAAATAAATAAATAAATCTTTAAAAAAATAATTTGGGAGACTATTTTATTAGTAAGAGCAGCAGTAGCTTTGGAAACATTTTTGAGGCTCTTTATGTAGGGGACAAAGCCATGTCCAACGGAGGGAAGGATGCCTTCAAAGCTAACAAGGTATTTGAACAATATGGTCAATGAAAAATTGTCATGGAGAGAAAATTTTTCAAAATCCAAAGTAAATTTTGTCCAACTCCCATGGTGATCTTAGCACGTCAAAGGCTACTGATTTGCTGTGGGACACATCATCTCCACAAAGCTGTCTGCATATCAGCCTCACCGACGTTGTTAGAAACACAAATGCTCAGACCAGACCTCAGACCTCTTGAATCAGAAACTCTGGGGTGGGCGCCAGCAGACTGTGCGTGAATAAGCGCTCTGGGTTCTCAAAGTTGAGAACCACTGATCCAGGAGAAATGGTGTCCTTTAGAAATCCTATCATCAAGTCCTCTTTCATTACTAAAATAGATTTTTGTATTACAAAAGATAATGAGGGAAAAGATATAGCCCAGAACTTACTCTTTTCCTTCTGTCTGCTAGAACCTTTCCCAAGTTGCTAATATGCCTCGAGGAAATCTGCCTGGGTCCTGCTGCAGAGGTGGACCCTGATTAGGCTGAGCCAATTATGGTAATACCAATTCCCTTCTTGTTCAGGGATATTGTTAAAGGATATTGTAGGTCTGAACCAGTTTGGACTAACGATATTGTAAGTCTGAACCAGTTTGGACCAATGAGATATGTAGAAGATTATTCAGCCTTTTGGGCAAAGAATTTCATTATTCTTAAGAGACAAAGAAAACTATTCCACTGCAGGTAAACTTAGATGCTACCAGCAGGCATCCACCGGCAGGAGGAGAACCAGCTAGACGGCGATGTGGGTTTATCAGGTGGCACAGAATGGAGAGTTAGAAAGACCTTGAGTTCTGGAAGACAATGCTGGGCCACTGGATCAGCCCTTCCTGCCTCTTAAGTTAAAAATGTTACCTGTAACCAAAAGCATCCTAACTTATGTAGGATACCCAGTAAACCATGAGCTACCCTGAGGCAGGGTCATGGCCTTAATCATCTTTATATCCTGGGGGCCAAGTTCGTGCCTGGAAGATTGTGACTGCTTAACAGATTTTTGTTGACTGAATGAAAATCAATGCATTTATATTTTACAAGGATATTCCTCTAACCACAGCATCCAAAGAGGTAGAAATGTAATGTGAGTACCTCAAAAATAATTTTATTGAGAAGGCAGTCATCTTGTGCTATTTTTCAAACTGATTGATGTCGGAAAATGTAGTGAGGAATCCTTTTATCTGGATAGAAAGGAAGTATCTTCACCTACGCTTTATTTTTAGTATTTTAAAACTTTACTTGAACATAAATAACCACTACTTTTAAAGATCAAGAACATGTTCCTAAATCTACAGCTTAAAAAACACAAATAAGTGTCTCTCTGTCATTGGTTCCATTACTCACTTACATGTTTTTCTTTCTTGGGATGGCAGATGCTCTTAATTGCTCACAAGCATGAGTGGGAAGTGATTATAAACTTCAGATTTAATAAGAACATCAAAAAAGAGGAGAGGCAGATCAAACTGCTCCATCAATTATAGGGGGTGTCCTGGTTTCATTTTGTATTTCCTTTTCCCACGTTTGTAAAAGTGCCATATAAAAGTGATCTCTACCTATGTGGTCTTGCATGCCAGAAGCTTCTCCCAGAGGCAGAGGGAAAACAAAAGCTTTAAGCCCTCACTAGAGAGACCACTGAAAGGTCATGCATGGGTAGGACTAAGGCTGAGCCTCACCCCCTCGTCTCCTGAGAACCAGCCCCAGGCCTTTTGCACGCTGAGGGGGGACTGATTCCTCCAGCAAGTGTATAGCCAGCACTTGACATATCCCAGTCATGGTTTCAGGCACAAAATTTTGCCCACCTACCAAATGTGTCTAAGGTGGTAAGTGTTTCCCAAAGAATCAAAGGTAGTTCTGATTCTTCCTAAGTTGAAATTTCAATGCTATTTCCAGCTATAAATGGCAAGTATTACGATTATAGTCCTTTCACTCCTGAATCACAGACGATTTTAATACCACAAAGCAGAAAACTTATTCTTTAAATGCATTAGGCATAGTAAGCAGTGTTTTTTGTTTTTTGTCTTTCATTAAACTAATCAGTAAATGAAGCAAACCATCATTACTTGAGAACAACGGTGCATGAAGTTGTGGGGAATGATCACTCGTCCACATTTTGACTTCCTTCCCTATTTAGACCTGCCTACGTTTTCTTTATGTTCCTTCTACCATTTTAAATGCAAGCCTATTAGAATGTTAACTGTCTGGAAGTTTACATGGACTCCTTTGTGTGTGTGTGTGTGTGTGTGTGTGTGTGTGGAGAAGTGGACATCTGCATTTTAACAGAAATCGAACCCTCTCCTCTGGAACTACTGGCTAATCTGCAAGCAGGGGAGGAGCTAAGGGAGGAAGGGGGCGGGGCCAGCTCCCTCTGTGCTCTGTGGAAGGACCCCAGGGCAGGTTTTCACCCACCCACCAGGCTGTCTTTTGAGATGACACCCAAAACAAAACTAAAAGATTCAGTGGCAATGAAGAAAGGCTCAAGATTTCTGTGTTTGAGTCATGATAAAATAGGAAGGCAGTTTTGTTTTTGCGGGTGTTATTAAATTTGTTATTAGCCCCCTGAAAGCAAGTTGGGTTTGGCCGGTAGAAAGCGCAGTTGTAATATGGGCCAAGTGAGAACTCTGGCTTGCTCAGGGATCGGTCTGGGAGGCCATCGAGACACACTGATACTCTCATGTGCCCCCTGAAGGGAATTATTTACCCTTGCTGACTGTGTGAAGAGTTACCACCCCCAGGCTGGTGAGAGGAGGCTACTTACCCACTCCATACCCTAGGATTCCACAACACAACACCCAGTTGTGCGTGTACTTCAGTGGCCTTGCTCTGCGTGTCACACCTGGACCGCTAAATAGACAAGAATCTAAGTTCCCCTAATAACGCTTTGACTACACACCCACAGCACAGGGGGCTTGATAGCCATAAGCCAATTAAGGCAATTAGTGCTATTTAATGTGAAATGTTCTCCAATACACATACTGGCAGAAATATTGAAAAATACAAGCATCGCGAATTCTGATTTATTTTCCCATTGCCAGAGCCAGCTGCGGAGTGCCAGGCGGCACTGTATGCGCTCCTGGCATAACTTTATTAATAATCTTGGCAAACAAAGAATCCTTCAACAAATAGCAGTAGCCTTTTGATTATATTGTGCCACAAATAATAATTGCTTCAAATTGAGTGTAGTGAAGTCTATTTGCTCATGCATAATGAAAAAAAAATCATATAACAGCTTGATTATGAAAACTAACGGCATGTTGGAAAGCTCCCAAGAATTCCCCCAAATTGGACATTTTAATTGTTTTACCTCAGTTGCTGATTCAGGCCAAATTCATTTAAAACAAATTTAACATACCAAAATCTCTATAAAACAAGTTGATTTCCAAGCCCACTGGCAATAATTAGAGTTAATGAATGTGAAAAATGTTTTTTAAAGCTACATAAAAATATAATAATAATGTTATTATTGGAACAGGAGTTAAATCAGCAAAATTCCAGTACACAGGAAAATTTAAATTGACTCTCGCAGGTCTTGGAAAGAGGATTTGACCCGTACTTTACTTTCAGAAATTGGAATTGTGTGGGTTTGTGTCCACTTAGGGGTATTCTGCAATTATTTCAATTTAAAAATGGATGCGCTTTTTAACAAAGAGTGAAGGCGTACCGTTATTTCTGTTAACATATAGCTACCATTTACTGAGCCACTGCTATGCTTCAGATGCTGGGCCAGACAGTTTACATATAACATCCAATTTAGTTTTTGCCCCATCAGGTAGATTTTCTTCCCATGCTTTCCACATAGTAGGCACAGGATCAAGATTTGTTGCATGAATAAAGAAGTAACTTGCTTCACATCACAGGTAGTAGGCCAGCACTTAAAGCCCAGTCATGATGTTCGGTAGCTGTTCTCTTAGATCCCTTATTTATGCTGTTTTCTTTTTCCAAGAGTGATGCTTTAAAGGGCCCCAATTCTCACAGTCTCCAGGCAAGGCTGAGCACAACCACCTTAGAAATTCCTCTAGGAGGAACAAATTCTTCAGGAGTCCAGGCAACGTGACACCTATAGGTAAGGATCCTGGTTAAACGTCTCCGGAACTGCTCTGGTGATGTTTCCAACACAGCTCAGTGGGAGGGGGCCAACACTGAGAAACCTCAGGGCCAAGGCAGTCGATTGAGTTGGCCAGACACATTCAACCAAGGATGGAACACTCTTGCCCAAAACAATTTTCTTATTGAATGACTGTTGCACTTGGAATAGTCCGTGGTTTTGATTTTTAAGAATTTGCAACAGATTATGGTCCACATTATTAACGCTGATCATGGCTAGTCCTAGGCAACATTTTGAAGAGAGTCATGCTTCCTATGACACCCTCTCTATACCCTTCTAGCACCCTGTTTCCTCTCCACCTGCTTCAAGTCCCACCTCTACTCCCCCCCCGATTACCTTACCTGCTCACCTTTATTAAAAATACAATAAAAATTATTTTTATTATTTTAACCATGGAACCGTCGTCCAAATGCAATCTTAGTTGGAAGCACAAATATAAGAAACAAGCCTAATCTTCTCTCCAGGGTATGTGACTTAAAGTCTAGAATCAAACTAAGTCAGTATAATCTCAACAACTCTAAAACCTGAGTGAAGCTTCTTTCTAGGTCTTATTCCAAGGTCCACGTCATTTCAAAGAATTCTCAGATAACTACAATGACCTTGTTGATCTCCTCTCTGATTTCCTCCATACTAATAGCCACTAACACAGTCTAAGCCCAATGCGTCTTTGTTTGTTATATGCAGGTTAACTTTTCAGGCTGGGTTAAGCTGTAAACTCCCTCATGGCAGAAACCTCCTATCTTTTGTTTTTTTTCATTGCAATAGAAGATCCCATCTGTAGTAAATAATTCACCAAAAGTCCACCTTAGAAACAAGTCTCATCAAGTTAAAGCAAAACAGAACGAGAAAGATAAGGCAGAAGGTACTCATTTTTAGGAGGCCTGCGGCTTGCTTTCTTGCGCACCTCCAGCTCTGGGCAATTAAGCCCAGTTAGTAGTCAGAGAACCAGGTCTGGAACCTGGCAGTTTCAACTTACTGTGTAACGGGGCTATTTTATTTACCTCTCTGTGCCTCCATTTCCTAAACTTTTAAACGGGAATAAAAATCTTGTCAACAAGTTGTGAGGACTCGGCAATATTTTGTATAGAGCACACATAATAGACAGTAGCTTTCAGCTCCACCCCACCTTCCCTTTTTGTGTTCTTTGGGACATTTGACCTAATTAATTAACCCACTGGTTCCTTACTGTAGGCTAATTGGGCTAAGAAAAACTTCCTTTTACCAACACTGCCTTGTAGGCTCCTGTTATGAGATTTAATCTCCCTTATCGTGTTATCCTGGATACAAATATTATGGACTTTGTTGTTCTATGTAGTTGTGTATTCATACAGTGAACTGACCGTGTGTGGGTGGTGACTGGGGGTTGAAATAAAGGTGATGGAAGAACAGACAAGAAACAGAACATTGTTTCTATCTCCTTACCCAGGCATCCTTCCTGCCTCCTGCCATCCCTCCCTTCTCCACACAGGGGTGACTGACTTTGACCTTTCCTCCATCTGATTATTTCTAAAAATGTAAAAAGATTATTCATTGTCATGATTTTGTAGACCATGGCTTCTCAAACTTTCATTTGCATAAGAATCATGAGGGATCTTGTAAGAGTGAAGATTCCAAATCAGTAAGATTGGAGGGTGGGGAGCAGAGAGGCTGCATTTCACCCAAGGCCCAGGAGATGGGGATGCTGCTGATCCCCAAACCACACTTTGAGGAGCCAACATCTACATGATTGCATCAAGGCAAGCGAAGCTAGTCATATCAAACACAAGGAGGAAAACAATTGGCTCAGTTGCCAGTGTCACGGGTGCATTACGGGAATAGAGAGAATACATGTGCTTATTTGTGCGTTCGAGTTTTTTGTTGTAGTTGTTGCTGGTATTTTTACCTTCTTTTTGCTTAAATACTAGTTCAGATTCTCATTCTTTTTTTAAAAAATATTTAATTAATTAATTTATTTGAGAGAGAGAGAGAAGAGAAAACACAAGCAGGGGGAGTGGCGGAGGGAGAAGCAGGCTCCCTGCTGAACAATATGGGCTTGATCCCATGACCCCAGGATCATGACCAGAGCTGAAGGCAGATGCTTAACCAACTGAGCCACCCAAGTGCCACATCAGATTCTCATTCTTGATCTCATCCTATTTATCATTGGCAAAAGCTCTGTTCTTTATATCACTCACACACACACACACACACACACCTACTTTGACTTCCTACAGATTTTAAGAAATAGTTATACATATCCTGGAAAACAAAATGGAACAAGCATGTATTTTAGAAGCTTTTCAACGTTGATCTCATGATCTCTGCACACATCAGTAACAAGTATGTGAAAAATGCTGTGAACATCAGTGAGCTTTGCATTCACATCTATATACAAGTCTTGGTTCTGCTATTTACAAGTTGGGTGGCCTTGGTAGAGTCACTTTAATTTATTTTAATTTCCAAAACAATTATAATCATAATACCCACCTTATAGGACTGTTGTGAGGTGCAAGGGAGACAATATAAATTAAGTCCTCAGCACAGTGACAGTCCTATAGTCATTGCCTCACCCATGAATGATAAGCGCAACAATAATAAATAAATCTGGGGATCATGAGCCTAGGTAAGGACCAAATCTGAAAGCCAATGGAAGCGCATTTAGTACCAATGGAAATGTCCCTAGCATCATAAGAAAAAGTCGTGTGTTTTCCCCTACTTCAACCTACTTCAACCATTTTTCTGTCTCTTTTCAATCACTGGAAGTAGGGAAATTAGATGTCCCAGGTTGCCCAACACTGTCTCATTTTATGCCTGTTGCCCCAGCACAATTGCTAATAACACAGTCTTTTGTTCCCCAACGTGTACCAGCTGGAAATATAAATGTCATTGTCACTCACCTGAAGGCACCATCTAAGTTGTCCTTGTGCCTCATTAAGACGCACTTTCAGATGTTAAAAAATATGACCATTTTTTTCAAGTATTACAAGTCCCCAACTTCCCTAAAAATAGAGTTGATATTCCACAAATATATTTTCCTTGCAACAAGCCTCAAAGTATCTTTTCTACCTCTGTCCTCAAGACAATTATTTGAGATCATTTGACTTCCCCCAGGTGAAGACCGCTGGGTATGAAGCATTATACATGTGCAGAAGCAAGATGGGAAGGAGAGAACCCAGAGCAGACAATGTGGCTGGGCCCCAAATCAGTGCTGCCGGGGGAGAGGAGTGATTAAAGATATACTTAAAGATAAGTACTTCCACTGTGGATCCATTTTCCAGCATTGCTTCTCATTTTTACCTTTATTTCCCCACCTCTCTGTTAATCGCATTATGATTATTACACATTGCAGCAGGCCTAGGGGTAAAAAACATAGGATCCGAAATTAAACAGCCTCCATTCACCTTCATACTAGCTGTATAACTTTGGGCAGGTTACTTAACTTCTCTGCACCTCATTTCTTCCTGTGGTAAAATGGGACTACGAGCGTGCCTCATGGGACTGATATCGAGATTAGATGAGATAATGTGTGTAAGAGTCCTAGGACAGTGCTTGGGACTCAGTGCTTTTATGCTAACTTCCATCTTACTTCAGGTCTGTTACAATGAGTAGGTTCTAAGATTCATCCCGATTCCAGTTTTAGGCCAAATGAACGGATCCATCTTCTAAGCAATAGTATTGTTATTACTATAATTTTCTTTTGTTTCATCCTACCAAATGTTTTTTATGCTAATGTGCTGTTTCATTGAATTTTCATTCTTCACTGTTTACTTTCACACATATGACTAACAATAGCTCGAAAAGCATATGCACCTCAAAAGGGAAAGATGGGCTTTGGGTTTCAGTGTAAGAAAAATAAAAGTAACCAAGTGATAGAATAAAAATCCTTTAATGGGTACTATTGTTTAAAGGGAGTAGTGTTTCTATCACTATTGCACGCTGTCTTCAATCACGATTCTCAACTCTGTTAGACTGATATAATATATACGTACTTTGGTGGCAGAAGAAGGAATGAGATGGGCCATTCAAAATTGGTGGTTTAGAAATAATCACGTCACCAATAGAATAATGTCCCTGTTTCCCAAGGAGAACGGTAGGAGGAAATAATTGTTTTTGAAATGTAAGATTCAAATAAGACGGCTGATTTGAATTGTATAAAGCATAATTAGCACCACTGACATAAATTATAGGTAAAAGACCTGCTGGGTCATGCACATGTCCTTTTACCAGGTACCATGGAGACAGGTACCATAGAAACAGGTAAATCTTATATTTTATTTTTTAAAGCCATTAAACTTACTATGCAATTGCTTCAGCTTTGTTTTTACATAGAGATCTGTAGGAAAACTATGAGGTAATTATCTAGATAATTCGAAAATTTAAAGTCACATTTATTTTTCTCCTCAGAGAGAATATGAGTCTTATTCGACTTCAGGGCAATTGTCTCTGTTCCTTAAGAAAAAAAAAATCTATAAAAGTATGTTGGCAGATGTTAAAATCAGGTATTTTCTGTTGATTAGTCTTTAGGTTGTAGAATGATAAAAGAGGCTCAAAATACATAAATCACAGTAGTTAATGTGTCCTGTTCCCTCTTTCAAGCCTTATCTAATGAAAAGTGCCCCCAGACATTCAAAAAGCCATACTTTTCTCCTATAGAAATATAAGATGGCAAATACTGAACACAGGAAAAAAAAAATCCAAGATCAAAAATGCCTTCTGAATAACCAACAAGGGATAAAAGAAAATTTAGTATCTTTCTATAATGTTAAGAATTAAATTTAGTTCCTTGAAAATAATAATCCACAGACTACCCGCCAGATTTGTGGTGGGACCACAGGATAGTTGGTGGAGCCACCAGATAGTTTAACGAGCTAATGTATCTGATTCCCTAAGCGCTTGCCACAAAGAGAAGTTGTTTCGTATTTTCTCAGAGGCCCCATCTGGCTGGTTTCTCTATTTTACTGCAGGACCACCGTCAAAATTTCAGAACAGTTCTGAGATTCCTTCCGCTTCTACCTTTTGATCCAATGAATCAATGGGTTCGTCTACACTCTAGCAGTCAGGTGCCTGGTGTTTCTGGATCTCTCTGCTCACTGTGACATCGTGGAGGAGTTTAGTCGGAGGGCTCTAAAGGTTTCCACCCAAAGAGCTCCTCGAATCATTCTCCTGCACCACAGCCGTTGCCTCAATCTCAAGAACGGGTTCTATACACCATAGGTTTACGTTTGTCCTGGCAGAAGTCTGTTGAGAACTCGTGACTCACCAATCTATTTTGAGGGCTGTGGCCTTACTTTTGCGTGTGTGTGTGTATTACACATGCATATGTATATATATATACACACATTCACTCTACATATATCTTCAAAGAGATATATATACACATATGTGTGTGTGTGTGTTTGTGTGTGTATATATAATGAAGTTATAGCAACAGCATCCAAATTATGACGGATTCTATTTCCCATTCCCAGCCCTCTTTCTACATGGCTTTAGTCTTGTACTGATTTATTCCTATTAAAGAAACGCAATGTACTGAAACTGTAACCATTGCTGTGAAGCAAGTAGGTCAAGGGTCACGGCATCCTTTCCTTTAAAATACCTGCTTTGTTTGCGTTGAAAAAAAACCCAATAATAATAAACCCGCTTGGAGCTCCTTTGGAAAGCCAGCTTGCTTGATATATGCCCTCTAACCTATTTAGGGAGGGACTTGTTCCTTTGTTTAAGGTCCAATCGGATTTCCCCTGGGTGAAGTTTAATGGGATTAAGCCTTGGAAAGATTGTGAGAAGATTTCATCATCAGCCTTCAATTTCTGCCCCAGAAAAGGTTATAGAAAGAATAAAGGTATATCCTTTTATTAAAACACTCACCTGCATGGTCCCACAGAAGACCAGCTACGGATTGTGAAGCAAATCCAATTTTGTCCCATCCCATCACCAAAATAGAGCTTTGAGGTCTGAATCCCAGGACTGCTTGAACTCTAGGATTTCTACTTCCTGGAAAAGATTGAAAGCAAGCAGCATAGGGAATACTTAGTTTTCTGAGTGTTGCATTTGATAGGAAAGAAAAGGTGTATGAAATCATTTGACCCACATCTATCTCTTCTTAGTACAGTGAAATGTTTGTCCCTTTTGGACCTAATGAAGAGAAATGGTCAATCATTCCATTAGGAAAGCTTTCCTAATTGTCCAAGAAAAAGTCTGTTCGTGTTTTTGCCTCTAGTGCATTGCTAATGTTACTCTCTACTGTTTTTCCAGATAATTATCTCTAGGACAATATCCATTCCATTGATCTCTAGCTTGACAGACAGCAGAATGAAGTTATTTCTTTTACTATTGTCTCAAAACCCACCAAAATGAAGAAAGGGGACCAAGAAAGGAAAGAGTCCATCCTCAATGAAGCTAGGAAATGGGTACAACTATTTATCAGAGAATTATAAGAATAGCTGCCAAATCCTATAGAACAATACTGAGGGCAGACACATACTCTGCAGAGTTCTGGCAACATCTCAGCCATGGCACGCATCATTCGCTGTCTACTGGATAGCCATTGCTTTTACTCACTTCCTCCCTATGCATTACCCTTGCCCCTAGTTTTTATTCTTTGCCAACAGACCTTGGGTTTTGTGTAAATATGGGGTGGCCATGAACTTCAGAGGTTCATTATAATTAGTCTTGGCCCATCACCATAATTCATCAATGTCTGGTTTGAGATGGAGATGTGACACAATTCTAGAAAACTGACACGACAATGTGCTTCTGGGAAACTTTTGTTCACTTTGAAAAGGAACACAGATAAGTAGAGAGGTGAGGCCTTTATTGACTCTGAATATTGTTATCTTAGAAATATGGCAACTGTCTTGGGACCCTGAAGGCAGCCAGCCTGAGGGGAAAGTGAGCGTGCAGAACTTGGCAGTCAGAAAAAATGCAAAGGATCTGAGCCCTTAGTAATTTCTCTGTTCCATGGAATAACCACCTTGCCAGTGCCTACCTGCTGATTCTTCTTATGTAAGATAATGTATGTCTCGGGGCGCCTGGGTGGCACAGTGGTTAAGCGCCTGCCTTCGGCTCAGGGCGTGATCCCGGCGTTATGGGATCGAGCCCCACATCAGGCTCTTCTGCTATGAGCCTGCTTCTTCCTCTCCCACTCCCCCTGCTTGTGTTCCCTCTCTTGCTGGCTGTCTCTATCTCTGTCGAATAAATAAATAAAATCTTTAAAAAAAAAAAAAAGATAATGTATGTCTCAGGGTTTTAAAGTCTCTGACTCGCAGCTAACATAATCCTAACCGATAGAGCTTGGTCCTTAAAAGTAGGGCATACCTCTAATGGACCCACTACTCCTATATTATAATGACAAACTCTGGGGGTGAGGACATTATAGGGAAGCATCTCTCAGCTCTGCTCCATCAGAGGGAGACATTGTGGGGGAAAAGCAGGATAGAAATAATCAATCTATTCAGAGCTAGCATTAACAATAAGCGAATGTAAGGATTATGGTTTGGGTTTTTTTGGGGGGGGAGATTATGGTTTTATATCAGAATATAAATATTTAAAAATTAGAACTAACAATATAATAAACTCTCGAAGGTGGTGAATAGTGGAAAGTAATATAATTAAGCTAAATTTCTAATCTTTCATATTAAAGCAGAGAAATCAAGCAGTAGATGTGTAAATGAATTAGTTCATGATATAAAGGGATTCATAAGAAAAATTTAAGTTAATATCATAACAGCCAATATCAGGAGATGGAGTGGAAAAGAAAAGTGTGAGAAAATATGAGTGTTCTGGTTTATTCAGTGTTTAAAGGGAACAGTCGATATGCATGCTGTAAAACTGAAAAAATGAGAAACATTAAGATTATTGTTAAAATTGATAAACACCAACTCTACAAGATCTAACAATGGAGTACGTACCCTCCAAACCACTGGTTGGGAAAACACCCAAAACAGAACACAGATATCATATATAAAAAATGATAATTTAGAAAGCAGTAACAACTAATCAAAACGACAAGGACTAAGAACAAACGTACCTGTCACGTCAGTAAATATAAATAAGATGAACTCAACTATTTATTTATTTATTTATTTATTTATTTATTTTAAAAGACTTTATTTATTTATTCAACAGAGAGACAGCCAGCGAGAGAAGGAACACAGCAGGGGGAGTGGGAGAGGAAGAAGCAGGCTCATAGTGGAGGAGCCTGATGTGGGGCTCGATCCCATAATGCTGGGATCATGCCATGAGCCGAAGGCAGACGCTTAACCGCTGTGCCACCCAGGCGCCCCGTACTCAACTATTTAGAAAAAGAATCTCTGATTGGAGGAAAGCCTCTTGAACTCAGGGTGCTACTGAGATGCTGTCTAGGTGTGTAAGTGGGCAGAACCCCCTTCCATTGTGTTTTCAGCTGTACCTTTCCATTTATACTCCAAAGCAGCATTGCTTGTGCTTAGAATCTCACAGCATGTTTCATGAAATCATTTTGTTCATCTTAAGGCTCTAACCCTTTCTGTTGATAATCAAGTCTTCATTTCAAGCTGGTGTAGAGAGATACTACACCATTCTTCTCTATTGCTTTCACTTTCCCTATCTTTTTCTGGTACCAATAAAAAATACCTTTCTCTTTCTTCACGCTTTTGAAGAAAAGTCTCCCGTCACATCAAGCCACAAGTTATCAACTGATCATCTTATTTAAAAACATAAAAGCTTAGTTTTTAAAACCGGGCTGTTGGTATACCCAGTCACACTAGCATAAAAATTCTTGTGAATTAATTCAACAGCAGCGTGCGAGGCAGTGAACCAGGTGCTGACACTGCAAAGAAAGCTGCATAAGTCATGATGAGGCTGCGTGTCAGAGATGATGAGGCTGCGTGTCAGAGGCTATGAGATTTGCAGTTAGGTTCAAAGAGTAACAAACATATTCCATGAGTGTCAAATGGATGCCACTGCACTCAAATGGCCACATTGGCTTTAATGTCTCAACAGACTTGAGTGGGAAAATTCATTAAAATAAGACACACTTCTAAAGAATGAAGCAGGTGTGTATGCAGTGTGTATGCATTCAAACAGGTAAATCATGATGGGCAGGTCAAACCCCATGTCAGTGTAAAAGAATGGCTCTCCACCTCAGGGAAAGCATCTGGATGATGCAATCAGACGTCGAGTATGTTGCAATTTGTTAGCAATAATAGTTAAAGTGTAGATGCTTGAGAATGATTTACTGAATAAAAACCAGAACAGGTTCAAGGCTATCTATATAACATTACTCTCACTTGTATTTGGATATGCCTTACTGAGTTTTAATAAAAGAGATTTAAATATAATTACTCCTTAGAGAATCCCAAATAAATCTGTGCATAGCCATGGGAATACGTATCAACTGTTGGTTTAAACACTGATGGTTGGCAAACAACCTGAAAACAGGATTTGCAAAGGTACTGAAACCAAATGATATAGAGGGATTAGAGGGATAAACCGAAACACTGCCCTGAGAATACTTGGATTTTCCTGGGAAATCTAAAGTAACTATGAATTTTCTTTTAAAGAAAATAAACACCTGGGAAAACTAACAAGAACGATGTGCAAATCCTCTTCCTTCATTTGTCCAAGTAACTGAGCTGGCCCACCCCAAGAGGCATAAAATCTGTGGAATTTTTGTTCCCTAGGAGGTGAAGTACAAAACCCTAAATAAGCTTGGACTGCCGTCTTTCATAACCAACTATGATTTTATTGATTTTCATCTGTTATCCAAGTCTTGTTAAGAGAGACGAGAGGCCTGCCAAAGCAAATAGAAAGATGCATATAGTGCCATCTGAATTTTATGTTATGTAGGCTACGCCTAATGATGGAATTTAAAATTGGAGGTTGCCAGGAAACCAGAAGGAAAGTTCAGAGTGATGTATGTTCTCAGAGAACAAATAATACTTCTTTCCTAATTTCTACTGTTCCCCCCACCATGGAAATTTATGCATCTTTTGGTGATAAAATACAATACGTGATATATTTATCAAAGCAAATAGTGATTTTAGTATTATGGGTTATCCCTAAATATGATCAGTCCTCGACCTATGCTTTTTTTTTCCCCCCTATAAATTCCAGGGAAATAGTTCAGGTTTTATTATAGTAAAGTTTTCCTTTTAGGATTTATGTAGAAAATAATCAAGACTTTTTAAGTTAAAATCATTTAACATTTCATTATAAAATCTAAATTTCTACAGATGATAAAGCTGAATCTTTTTTTGCTATTCTTTAGTATTTCAGAAGATTAAGAGGTCTTATTTATAGGAATTCTCTATAAACCAATCTTAACTGGTGGTCATCCAGCTTCACTTCTGTTATTTCCATAACATTTATTCATGCATTTACTGTACAAGATGAATCATATTTTCATATTAAAAATCTCAGATATTTGAAAACATTGATAACGATTCCCCCCTGACATTTTCTTTCCTATTCTAAAAAATATCTACAGCACCTACACTTCCCTCGATTTTAAAAAATCTGGCTGCTATTCTATTTCTCAGTTTTAGGCATATGTTACCCCAGGATCCTGAGAATTTTTTTTTTCCTGGAAGAAATGAAAAACAATTTCAAAATTAAAACTTTAAATCAGGTTCAAATATCATGGCAGAAATACGTGGGAGAAAGCCTGACACTAAATTTGTAAAAATACTTGTAATAACAATAATTTAACGCTGTGGTGTGTCAGAGACTTTGCCAAATGCTCAACAAGGATTAGTTCATGTACTTGTCATACTGATCCCATGGATAGGTGATGGTGAGGGACAGTCTGCCTCAAAGAATATCTCACTAAAAGGATGTATGTGAAAATGCTCTCAAAACTTCAGTCTCTATATGTGACATATTTTTTATTAAACTTCGCTCTGTAAGTATAATAGGCCCATGCTTACCATATAGGTAGCAATAGGGAAAACAAAGTTACTTTAGCAATAAAAATACATAATCCATAAATCTGTTGAGAAATTACTTTGTTCCAGACACTTGCCAGGAACGCAAAGATGAGAAGACACCACCTCTACCGTTAAAGTGCTTGGAGATGAATGGAGAAGGACCGCAAACACGGATCATTGCCATGGCCTGGGAACTGTGACCAAGGTTCTCACAGTCTCATGAGGTAACAGAGAGGCCCCTACACCAAACAAGGAACCTGAGAGACTTCTACAAAGGCACGATGCCTCACTCTGAGTTTTAACCACTTTCTAAAGAAGGAGACAGAAGAGCTGAAGGTGGACAGGGCGCTCCAGGAGAAAAAGGCACCATGAACAGGGAGGGCCCTGAGGCCAGAAGCAGGGCGTCCCATGGGGAACTCTCGGCAGTGCTGAGTGGCTTAACAAAATCATGCAGGGTGAGGTGAGGAGAGTGAAAATGTAGGGAGAGCTTATGCTTTAATCTGGACAGGGTAGGGAACTATGAAAATGTTTTCATCCAAAAAGGGTCATTGGTAGGTTTGTATTTTCAGGCTTTATTTTAGGCAAATCATTAACTATTCGAAGCCTCAGTTTTCTTATTTGTAAAATTCGACAGGGGAAGGGTGGAGTAGATAACTTCTGAGATCCTTTTTGGTTGAAAGATTTAGAAAATCAATTAAAGCAGGGATTTTTTTTTGCCCTCCTGTAGTTGGCCATAAAGTTTAACACCAGACAGAACTCAGAGCCCCAGGTGGCTCAGTTGGTTACGTGTCTGACTCTTGATTTCAGCTCAGGTCATGATCTCAGGGTGCTGAAATCAAGTTCTGAGTCGGGATCACTCTGAACCTGGAACCAGCTTAAGATTTCACTCTCTTTCTGTCCCTCTGCCCCTCCCCAACCCCTCATGTGCCCCCATTCTATCTCAAAAACAGACAAACAAAAAACCCCAGAGCTTAAGGTCTTTAAATGAGACTGTAATTCCATCGTCCCCATGTTCCTTAATTGGAAATCCTGTGCAAACCAAGGGTGACTTCCGGCATGCTCTGTGCATGCGCGTGGTTATGTGGGGGAGGGAAAACAGCTGGAGGGTAGGAGAGCTGGAGTTTACTGTTGAAAGAGAAGCCATATATATCAGTAATGCTAATGGACTTTCAGAGAAAATTACTCCTAATGATAAAAGATTTAATAATCCACGAGTATCGCTATCATTACTGGCTTAGGAAAATTGGCTAGATGTTCTTGAAATATATTTTTATGCAGTCCCTTTGATTCCAGAATATTTTTCCTTTTTCAAACAGCATCAGAAAATAATCAATCATCTGCCTCCCTCTGTAGAATTTATATACAGACCAACATTCTTGGATTGTTTCTCTTTTCTTCTGCTGCAGCTTGACAAGCTGGAGAACAGACATAAGTATTCATCTTCAAATACACCTTTGTCCTTCAGGGCAAATTTTCAACAAAGTCCTGAAAGTTATTAATGCTTCCACCAAGGCTCCTTTACCTTAACAAACGTATGTTCAAAAACACCAAAGAATGTGTTCCTCCCTTTCTCTCTGCCACACCCCATCCCCCCCATTACACACACATGCACACACACACCCCTCCCCAAGAACACTCTGACCTCCCTTCCCCACCCGTACTACCCGATCTTCTTTTAAAGGTAATGTAGTGGTTTATAATATTGATAAGAAATACCTCGTGGCATGAATTGATGTCCTCTACAAACCAATCAAAATCACTTTAAATCAAGTGTGAATTGTCTGGACCACTGCTCCAATCCTACTCGTTTTGCCCCTTTTGTTTAGTATCTATTATTGTGAGATTTTCCAGGGAGTTTATTGCCTCTTAATAGCAGCTGCCTAGCCTTATTGTATGTTGGCTTATGCAACGTCAAAGAAACGACTTACGCACTTTGAGAGAAAATGCCATTTTTGCCGAAATTGGCAATGAAAACACTCATTCTCTATTCTGCCCCTATTTGAATATATTCCAGCTTATAAATGTCTGTGATGGATTCAATAGAGATACAAGCCACATATGTACCATATCATTGAAACAGTATGCATCTGCCTATTATCTATAGCTCCTAATTTTATCTGCAGAACCAGATGTGAAATCCGGAGTGCTCATGATTGAAGTACGCGCTTACATGTACCTTTGTTAGGGAGGCACTGTGATGTTAAGAAATCACAAAGGAAGAGAGAATAAAACATGGTATAATCCTTGTGCAGATTGTCTTCCGTTAGGTTTCAGTACACACACAGCCTATCTGTTTGCATCAGAACAATGGCTGTCCGGTTACGAACTCGGTATACAAATCACCAGCCATCCCGGGTCTGTGTTGGATTCACAGCCTTCCACTTCAGGCACTGAGCGCAGTGGGTGCCAAGTAATATCAATCATTCTATTTTTGCCGTGTCCCTGGTAAGAGATGGCATTTGTTTTCCTGATTCAGAAGATAAGCCAGACATACTGGGAAAAAAATGTGAACGTGAAAAACACACACACACCCAAGCCTTGTTGAAAAATTTTTGAACTAAAAATGCATCATGTTAAATATCTTTTATAAAGTGGAATTATAGTGAAACTTTAATTATCTGAAATAAATGGGAAAAGGATGACCAAAAATAATAGAGAATCAAAAAGAATTTAAATTTCACTCTAAAGCCAATTGTGTCATTTTTTATAGGTAGCTGATTTAATTGCCAGATTGTTTCCTCGGGCAGAGCTACCCCTTTTGCACTTGCTCCCCTGAAAACCTTCTTTGTTCAGTGCAATCAGGTCTATTCCACGGATCTCTTCAGGCTGGAAACAGGTTTCCATTAAGAAATTAAATACTGCATTTTCCATTTTCATACGTAAATTGAAATCTGCAAATAGCTTCCTTGGTTTATTTTTTTCTTTTAAAGAAACCAATTTTTTCAACAGATATTGAGCCCAACAACTTCTTCTATAGCCTTTTCTAGGCTGGAAATTATTCGTAAGCAATCTGAGCAAGACCACATCAATTCCCCAAACAAAAAGCTCACATGGTATGTATGTGATGAGGGCCTGTGAACTCGTGACAGCAGAGTTCAACCCCTGACATTCAGAAGCGGCATCTGAAAACATTATTTATAGAAAAGTCTCTCTAAGGCTTTTGTGGCCACTGAGTGGCCTCTGGACACGAACCGTCTGCACTTTGCAACCAGAGTGTGCCGGAAACCACCTACCTACAAAGAATCATGTTAAGGTGGCTCCAGAAGGAGTGTAACGTACATCTCCCAACTCAGACAAAAGCCACGCATTTCAAGGAGCTAAAAATTCCAACGGAATGAAATGTGAGTAGGAGCTGCTTTTTCAAAATTGGACAAGAATTGGACATGAGTGGAGACAGAATTCCTGGCCAAGCCAGTCCCAAGGCCAGCCCAGCTGCAAGGCAGGGGGAAGTAGGCTCTGTCTCTCACTGGGTGGCGTGGCACGCTCCTCTGGAAAAAAGGAATGGGTAGAGGCCATCTTTGGAGACTGTTCACCACCAGGGGTAAACAGGGCAATCTCAGCAGAAACCCACTTTGTTCCTACTTTTTAAAGGAGATATAAGCAAGGGCTGGAAACACATGAATGGTCACACAATGTCACCATATTTTCTTAAAAAGACTTTGATTGTGCCACTTTGCCTCAGACTAGTTTGAGGAGTAAGTTGGGGAAAGTTTTTCTAGCTCCGTTATGAGTCACCTAAACACAGACAAATAAACAAAAAAACAACCAGTCCTCCATTCAGGATTTTGAAGCTGGTATGTGCCAAGGAAGAGTCATTCATTTGGTGTTTATCCAGTGTTGCCCGAGGCTCTTCGAAGCTGCCTGCCCAGCTAGCTACAGTCAGGCTTCCCACTGCTTTCTCTTCCTCTCCCTCATTTGCTTTTCAACGTATGATACATAGTTTCAGCCCTACTCCTCAACTTTCTATAGAAAACTTTTCTGAAATTCATTAACATGTCTTACTGTCTCACAACAGAAAACTGAGATGAGGAAATAGTACAATAAATAAAGAAAAACAGTTTCTCACATTTGTATTTCCTGCCACATAGAGAATCAGTTTGCTGTTTCTGTTAACCACCAACCTTTCAAAAAAAAAAAAAAAAAAACCAGACCAAAATACCAGCAATCTATACTTGATATGTCCACTTCATCTCCTAGTTGCTCTTCAGTTAACTGTGAACGAAGTCCACCCTTAATCCTTGACCAAATCTGCCATCTCTGAGATCATCAATGATCTTGTTGCAAAATCCTGTCACTACTTTTCAGTGCTTAATCTTACATGATCTTTCTCCAGCATTAGACGTTGTTGAGATTTTCTTTCTTCCAGTTCTGCATCTTTGGCTTTTAATATAGCATTTTCTTTGGATCTCTTTCTGTCTCTTTACTCATCCCTTCTCAGTTTCATTCACTGATTTCTGTATATTCTAATCACTCCTTCTGTACTGGTGGTCCCTCATTATTGTGTCTTTCTTCCTCTTCTTACTTTCTCCAATTAACTAAACTATTATTAAATATTATTAAATGTCTACTAGATGTGTCCACCAGGATATAAGCATGGAATGAGCTCTCAACATATAAAGTCTTTTCTTCCTCTGTTAATTCTTTATCATATTTAATAGCCCTGCTTTCTAGCTGGCCCCTAAAGTCATTATCTTGACATTATCCCTCTCTCCATCAAATCCCATTTCAAGTTGAAGCACTATCAGTTCTAGTTTTTCTCTTCATCTTCACTAACATCGCCAGGCTTAGGAACCTGTAATCCCTCATCTGGACCATAGAAGAAGATACTAATCGTTTTTAAATTGTAATTGCAACACAAATCACATCCTGTCCCTCTTTAAACATTTTCAAGCAGCTTGTCATTGCCAAAGTCTCAAAAACCCCATGACCTTCTGTGGTCAACAACCTTGTCCTTGACTTGGTCCTTAAGAGTCTGTCTCTCCCAAGGTCTTCCTCTTCTCACTCATGCTCTAAGTTGCAGTCTTGCAAACTGAATTATCGGCTAAAGCTACTATGTGGTCTTAACTTGTACCACTCTCTTTTGGTACATTGGTTCCAATTGATTCATGGGTTCCAGATCTCAGTTCAGGTGTCATGTGGGCACCTAGATTTAAGTCCAAGCTTACCACATACTAGCTGGGTGCTTTTGGGAGAGACACTTGACTTTTCAAATTCTTACTATCCTCATCCATAAAACAGTCATAATATAAAACCTACTTCAGATAATTGTAAATATTAAATGAGGTAATATCTCTAAAGTGGTTTTACAGTGCCTGACAGATAATAAGCACTAATAAATAGAATATTTTTACAATTTTAAGTGCAGACATATGCAAAGGGATTTTATTCAACTACCAGCAGAAGAAAATATTTTTTGTGGGAATCACATATACTAGGTTGTAGGCAAAGACATGTAGACATGTGGCATCTGTTTACGTCATGGGGCAATGAGAGGAAACGGTTCATCAGTTATCCTTCTGAGCTGTAGAGAAATTAGGTTGATGTCTATTGCTCTTTTGCTCCAATTTGTTATTCTCTCTAATGGATGAAATGGAGCATGATGGTAGCTTTAGGGGCTAAAGAGCACAGTCAAGTATATATTTTACCACTTGGACACTGAAATCAATCAGAAAATCTGGAAGATTGACTTCAGGCATTAGAGGAATTCTGGAGTGGAGTAGTATCCAATCTGCTGTACAAGACAGGCCTCCTTTTCAGTTGGATGATACATCTTCTCCAAGTTTTCTTCCCTCACTCCCAGTTAGTGTCAAGTATTTCTGATTAAAATTTAACAGCTGCCATAGTTCATGCCCATTTATTTACTGCTGAAACTGATACGGCTGCTTACAATGGGTGTTATGTGCTATTATAGCCAGTTTGTTCCAGATACACTTTATTGTTTTAAGTGTGTTTATTGGCCAATTGCTTTATGACCATTTTTAGTATTCTTTACAATAACCATCTGTAGCTAACATGAATTTGAAGTTTTCCATTCCAAATACACCCCAGTGACTATCAAGTAAGGAATACAGGATTTTGTTCTAAGCTGACTAGTTAGGCAGTTAAATCTAAAGTAAAACTCAAAAATATAAAGTTTATAACTTTAACATTTAAACAAAAACATCCTATTAATCTATTGGCTTTTTTCCCCCTTATACAAACAATTGTTGGCAGTATTCAAAGCTTTTCAGAAAATTACTTCCAGTTCCTGGCTTTATCTTTACATGAATTTTTATATAGCTTAATGGATTCTAAATGTATACAAGTAATAGATAAGGTATTATAAAATTGATACTTAATGCTAAGTTTATAGAAACTTAGATATTGCCAAGGTATGTGGTGTCTAGCCAGTATTTATTTTCAAGACAGAAGAGTATTAAGAAAGGAGTAAGATAAATATTATAATGTGAATTCGTGTTTAGAAAATTTGAGAGTATGAGAAGCTAAGATCACAGAGGCAAAGTAAAATTGGATAGTTAAAAAGTTATATCTATGCTATTATAGACCTATAAAATATTGGCATGTGAAATTGTAACTATTTCAAATTGAGGTCATGTTATTTTCCCCTCTTTTCCATAATAAAACAGACCTGTTTTCATAATTACTCAAGGCATGCACTCAGAAGAATCAGAAATATTGTGAAATCATTCTTAATCAATAGACTCCTAGGCATTATTAAACTTGTAACTAAAAGCTACCTGTAGTCGCAGTTTCAAACAGAGTCATTGTGTAAGAGTTCTAAACAAACAGCCTGGGTAGTGAGCCCACCTCTATGATTTTTTAGATGAGAAACACTAAACACATTATTTAACTTTTAAGCCACAGTTTTCTCATTTCTAAAGTTAGGGATAGTAATTAGTGCCTTGTAATATGCTGTAATGATGTAAAATGCATATGTATATGGTACAGAGTAAGTAACTTCTATAGATGTTAATGATTCACTTTATTAATAATTTGAGCTTAGATATTTTTAATATATAAAACATATTTTACATATTTCATATAATTAAGCTTTACATATTTAATTTATGTTTCTATATTTTACATGGGTTTATTGTAGGCAGCACATATTTGGGTCCTGTTTTTAATTTGAACTGATAATCTTTATCCTTTAACTGATGTATTTAGACCATTCACAGTTAAAGTGATTATTGATATGGTT
Source organism: Ailuropoda melanoleuca (assembly GCF_002007445.2). Taxonomy (NCBI): domain Eukaryota; kingdom Metazoa; phylum Chordata; class Mammalia; order Carnivora; family Ursidae; genus Ailuropoda; species Ailuropoda melanoleuca. The sequence continues at coordinate 121,594,479 of NC_048219.1, read as the reverse complement.
GGATTGATATCTAACTTCTTGCTAGCTATGTCTCTTTGTTCCATTTGTACTGTATTTCTTTTTTCTTTTTGTCTTTTCTTAGGCTAAGTACATTTTATTACATTTTATCTCTACTGACTCATTAGTTATACATCTCTAAAGAATGTTTTTAGTGATGACCCTGGGATTTACAGTATGCATTTCAAATTAATCTGAATTTACCTTCAAATAATAGTACACTCTTTTACATGTAGCACAAGGCCATTACAACAATATATTCTTAATTCTTTCCACCCATCCTTTGTGCTATTATTGTCATATGTTTTACCTTCACATACGCCATATGTATTAGTCAGTTATCTCTTAGCTCATTTACAAATAGGAAATAATTTTACCTATTTTCATTCATTCCAGTTCCTATTCACTTCATCTTTTGTGTTTAGGTCCAAGTTTCTGACTATATCTCATATTTCTCCTACCTGAAGAATTTCCATTAGAGTATCTCTGGCAATGAATTCACTTAGTTTTTGTTTGAGAATTAAAAAACAATGTCTATTTCACTTCTTTTTACTAGGTCTAGAATTCTGGGTTGACAGATTCCCCCCACGACCACCCTGCAATACTTATATGTTACTACATTTTCTTTCTGCTTGAACAGTTTCTGATGAGAAGTCTGCTTTAATTACTGCACTTTTTCCTCGGTAGATAAGATTTTTTTTCCTTCCTCTTCTGCCTAATGCCAAGATATTCTCTCTGTCTTTGATTTTCTTTTCTCTCTTCTCTTCTTTCTCTTCTCTTCTCTTCTCTTCTCTTCTCTTCTCTTCTCCTCTCCTCTCTTCTCCTCTCCTCTCCTCTCCTCTCCTCTTCTCTAGGCTACATGCCCAGCATGGAGCCCAGTGTGGGGCTTGAACTCACAACCCTGGTATCAAGACCTGAGTTGAGATCAAGAGTCAGACACTTAACTAACTGAGCCACACAGGAGCCCCATTTGCCATTATTTCTTCAACTATTTCTTCTGCCCCATTTTCTCTCTCTTCTCCCTTTTGTGTATATGCTACTGTGTTTGAAATTGTCCCACACTGTCGAGTGCTCTATTTTTTTGTTGTTGTTGTTGTTACTTAGTCTTTTATTTTCTTTGTGTTTTAGCTTGGGTAGTTTCCACTCACCTATCATCAATTTCACAGAATCTTTCCTTGACTGTGTTGAGTCTACTGATGAGCTTATTAGAGGCCTTCATATCTGTTTTTTTTTTTTTCCTTCTAGTATTTGCATTTGATTCTTTCTTATAGCTTCATCTCTCTGCTGGATAACTCATCTGATCCTGCATGTTTACTTTGTTTTAGTAGAGCCAATAACATATTAATTGTAATCACTGAAAATTTTCTGATAGGTCAAACATCTGTGTCATAGCTAGTCTGATCCTAATAATTGCTTTGTCTCTTATGTGAGTGTGTGTATACCTGTGTGTGTTTTCCTTTTCATATTCCTTAGAATTTTTTGTTGAAAGCCAGACATCTTGTGTAGGGGTATAGAGACTGGGGTAAATATTATTTAAAGTTGGAGATGAGCTTCCCTTTTCTACAGTTGATTTTTTTTTTTTTTTTGGTTTTAATTTAGATTTTAGTTAGTTAACATACGGCGCAATATTGGTTTCTGGAGTAGAATTCAGTGATTCATCACTTACCTATAATGCTAAGTGCTCATCACAAATGCCCTCTTTAATACCCATCACCCATCTATCTAGATGCCCCTGCCCACCTCCTTGCATTAACCCTCAGTTTCTTCTCTATTATTAAGAGTCTCTTACAGTTTGTTTCCCTCTCCCCTTTTTTCTTTTTCCCCCTACCCCTCTGTTCATCTGTTTTCTTTCTTAAATTCCACATATGAGTGAGATCATAAGGTATTTGTCTTTCTCTGACTGACTTATTTCTCTTATTATAATACACTCTAGCTCCATCCATGTTGTTGCAAATGGCAAGATTTTATTCTTTTATATGGCTGAGTAATATTCCATCATATATCAACCATGTCTTCTTTATCCTTTCATCAGTTGATGGACATTTGGACTCTCTCCATAGTTTGCCAATTGTTGATAATGCTGCTATAAACATTGGGGTGCATGTACCCCTTCAAATCTATATTTTTGTATCCTTTGGGTAAATACCTAGTAATACAATTGCTGGATCGTAGGGTAGTTCTATTTTTAATTTTTTGAGGAACATCCATATTTTCTTCCAGAGTGACTGCACCAGTTTGCATTCCCACCAACAGTGCAAGAGGGTTCTCCATTCTCTGCATCCTCACTAACACCTGTTGTTTCTTTGTTGTTAATTTTAGCTATTCTGACAGGTGTGAAGTGGTATCTCCTTCTGGTTTTGATTTGTATTTCCCTGATGCTGAGTGATGTTGAGCATGTTTTCATTTGTCTATTAACCATCTAGATGTCTTCTTTGGAAAAGTATCTATTCATGTCTTCTGCCCATTTCTTAAATGGATTATTTGTTCTTTGGGTGTTGAGTTTGATAAGTTCTTCATAGATTTTTGGATACTAACCCTTTATCAGATATGTCATTTGCAAATATCCTCTCCCATTCTGTAGGCTGCCTTTTAGTTTTGTTGATTGCTTGCTGTGCAGATGACTTTTATCCTGATGAATTCTCAATAGTTCATTCTTGCATTTTTTTACCCTTGCCTCTGGCGATGTGTCTAATAAGAAGTTGCTACAGCCAAGGTCAAAGAGGTTTCTGCCTATGTTCTTCTCTATGATTTTGATGGTTTCCTGTCTCATCTTTAGGTCTTTTATCCATTCTGAATTTATTTTTGTGCATGATGTAAGAAAGTGGTCCAGTTTCATTCTTTTGTATGTTGCTGTCCAGTTTTCCCAACAGCATTTGTTGACAAGATTATCTTTTCCTCACTGCATGTTTTTTCTTGCTTTGTTGAAGATTAGTTGACCATATAGTCTGGGCCCATTTCTGGGTTCTCTATTCTGTTCCATTGCTCTATGTGTCTGTTTTTGTGCCAGTACTGTACTGTCTTGATGGCTACAGCTTTGTAATATAACTTGAAATCCAAAATCGTGATGCCCCTCCTTTTTTTTTTTTTTTTTTTTTCCTTTTTTCTTTTTCAGGATTGCTTTGGCTATTAGGGATTTTTTGTGGCTCCATACAGATTTTAGGATTTTTTCTGTAGCTCTGTGAAAAATGCTGGTGATATTTTGATAAGGATCACATTAAATGTGTAGATTGCTTTGGGTAGTATAGATATTTTAACAATGTTTGTTTTATCAATCCATGAGCATGGAATGCTTTTCCATTTCTTCGTCTCCTCTTCAATTACTTTCCTAAGTGTTCTATAGTTTTCAGAGTACAGACCTTTTACCTCTTTGGTTAGGTTTATTCCTAGGTATCTTATTGTTTTTGGTGCAATTGCAAGTGGAATTGATTCCTTGATTTCTTTTTCTGGTGTTTCATTATTGGTGTATAGAAATTCAAAAGATTTCTGCACATTGATTTTCTATCCTGTAACTTTGCTGAATTCATGTATTAGTTCTAGCAATTTTTTGGTAGAGTCTTTCTGGTTTTCTATATAGACTATCATGTTGCCTGCAAATAGTGAAAGTTTGGCTTCTTCCTTGCTGATTTGGATGCATTTTATTTCTTTTTGTTGTCTGATTGCTGAGGTTAAGACTTGCAGTACTATGTTAAATAGTAATAATGAGAGTGGGCATCCTTGCCTTGTTCCTGACCCCAGGGGAAAGGCTCTCAGTTCCTCTCCACTGAGGATGATATTAGCTGTGGGTCTTTCATATATGGCCTCTATCCCTACTTTGTTGAGGGTTTCTATCAAGAATCAATGCTGTATTTTGTCAAATGATTTTTCTGCATCTATTGACAGGATCATATGGTTCTTATCCTTTCTTTTATTAATGTGGTGTATCACGTTCATTGATTTGCAAATATTGAACCACCCCTGCTTTTCAGCTTGATCTTAAGCACAGGACTTGTGCTAATCTATTCAGGAGTTGGGCAAAGCTTGGGGTTTATTGTTCTTTTGGTTACCCTGAGTGTACCTCAGGCTTAAAATCCCTCTAGTGACGCCTTGTGTTTACAGCGTGGGCTGGTTTGTTAGAGGTTCTCTCATTCTATGTTCTTCCTTTGCTTTTCACCTTCCCTTTACAGTATTGCCCAATAAAGATTGGTGTCTTGCAGCTCTCCCAGCTATATTTCACTGCTATTTTTCTCTAAGCCTATTAGCCTGGTTGGGGGTTTGCGGGGAGAGAGCATTCCCTGATGTTTGATTATGCCTCAGTGTCAGTCAGTCCTCTATTCTTGGATCTGCTCAATGTCCTTCACAAGTGCCCTGCCTCTCCAGCTGCAGAACTGGGCCTTTCAGGTGTTTCTCCCATAGCAGAAGTATGGATACCCAAATGGTGTCTTTCCCATAAGAGGAATGCTGCTTCTTAGTTTTTTTTTTTCCCCTGCTCCCTTCAGTCAGATGCAGTGGATTTCTACCAGTACCCTAAGGTGATGGTTTCACTGATCTTCCGATCTCGTAGTGGAGATGGACGAGATGGGCTTGTACAGTTTGGGCAGTGACTACTGTTCCCTTTCTCAAGTCAGCAGCATGAAAAAAAGCTTTCTCAGAAATTCTTCCAAATCTTTTCTACAAGTGCTGCCAGTAAGAATGTATCTCTGTATCTTCAACATCCAGAGGCTTTACATTCTCACATTAGCCCACACTCAGCCTCTAACAATTTCTGAAAACATTTTCACTATATCTTATCCCATTTTATGTAGAGTCTAGCAGAGTCTGTCATAGCTAAGTAAACGTTGAAGTGCTATTTATCTTTGTAGGCATCTGTCTTTCTCCATATTTGAGGTTTCTTGTTTGCCCTGAGACCTCAATTCTTTGATGGATTCAGCTTTTTTTCTTGTTGCAAGGGTGAGAATGATATTCTTTACAACTCTGTACATCTCCAAGTTGAAACCAGAAGTCTTTTAATCATTAATTTGGTAACAATGTAGAAGCAAATAAGTGAAAGCTTCTGTGAAGCAGGTATTATTATTATTCTACTTATATTAAAATGGAAGTCATTGAATATATTAAATGAGTCAGTAATTATAGGAACAATGAAGAAATATCAAGATATATATTGGGAATTTTTTCAGTTGCATCAGAAAAAAATAATTGGAATTTATTGTCTTTGTGAATTTTGTATATAATTGTTAAAATTAAAATAAAAATTAAAAAAATGACACAAATCAATTAATGTCAATCAATCAATTAATAGAATGAAAGAAAAGAATCATATAGTCATTTCAATGGATGCAGAAAAGGCATTTGACAAGATTTAATATCAATTCATGTTAAAAACACTTAGTAAATTAGGCATAGAAGTAACATATTTGGACACCTGGGTGGCTCAGTTGGTTAAAAGTCTGCCTTTGGCTCGGGTCATGATCCCAGAGTCCTGGGAGCGAGTGCCATGTCAGGATCCCTGCTCAGTGGGGATCCTGCTTCTTCCTCTGCCTCTCACCCCACTTGCTCTCTCTCTCTCTCTCATGCACTTTCTCTCTCAAATAAATAAAATCTTTTTTTTTAAAAAAAGAAGTAACATATTCAGCATAACAAAGAGTATATATTGACAAGCCCACAGCTACATCATACTCAATGGTGCTGAAAGCTTTTGCTCTAAGATCATGAAGAAGACAAGGGTGGCCATTCTCACTACTCCTATTCAGCATAGTACTGGAAGTCCTAGTTAGAGCAATCAGGCAAGAAAGAGAAATAAAAGGCATTAGAATTAGAAAGGAAGAAGCAAAATTGTCTCTATTTGCAGATGACATGATTCCACATATAAAAAATCCTAAAGACTCAACCCAAAAACTTAAAACTAATAATGACTTCAGTAACATTGCAGGATACAAAATTAACATGCAAAAATCAGTTCTGTTTTTATACACTAACAATTTTTTGGAAATAAATCAATCCTGTTTACAATAGCATCAAAAACAATAAAATACTTCAGAATCAATTTAACAAAGGAGGTAAAAGATCTCTATTCTGAAAACTACAAAACATTGATGAAAGACATTGAAGAAAACATAGATAAATGGCAAGGTATCCTGTATTAATAGATTGGAAAAATTAATATTGTTGAAAGGTCAACACTACCAAAGGCCATCAATAGATTCAATGCCATCCCTATCAAGATTTCAATGGCATTTTTTACAGAAATAGACGAAATGCTCCTAAAATTTATATGTAACCACGAAAGACCCCAAATGACCAAAGAAAACCTGAGAAAAAAGACCAAAGCAGGAGACACAATACTTCCTGACTTCAGGCTGTATTATCAAGCTATAGTCATTAAAACAGTATGGTACTGGCATAAAAACAAATAGAACAATAGATCAGAGTAGTGAGCCCAGAAATAAATCCAAGCATACACTACCAACTAATATTTAACAGGCAGCCAAGAATGCTCAATGGAAAAAAGATAGTGTCTTCAATAAATGGCACTGGGAAAACAGAATATTTCCAAATAAAAGAATGAAAAGACCTCTATCTTACACCATTCACAAAAGTTAATTCAAAATGGATTAAAGCCTTAAATGTAAGACCTAAAACCATGAAACTCCTAGAAAAAAACACTGGGAAAATCTTCTTTTTTTTTTTTTTTAAAGATTTTATTTACTCATTTGACAGAGAGACATCCAGCAGCAGGGAAGTGGGAGAGGAAGAAGCAGACTCCCAGCAGAGGAGCCCGATGTGGGACTCGATCCCAGAACGCCGGGATCACGCCCTGAGCCGAAGGCAGATGCTTAACGACTGCGCTACCCAGGTGCCCCTGGGAAAATCTTCTTGACATGGATCTTGGTAATTATTATTTCGGAAATCACACTTAGAGCACAAGCAACAACACAAGCAGACAAACAAAAACAAATGGGACTACCTCAAACAAAAAAGTTTCTGCACAGCAAAATAAGCTATCAATAAAATAAAAAGAAAACCTATTTGCAAACTATATATTTGATAAAGGGTTAATATCTCAAATATTTATGGAACTCATACAACCCAATAGCCCCAAACCAAATAATCCAGTTAAAAAATGAACAAAAGACCTAAATAGACATTTTTCCAAAGAAAATATATAAATGGTCAACAGATACATGAAGAGATGTTCAACATCACCAGTCCTTAGGGAAGTGCAAATTAAAACCACAATGAGATATCACCTTATGCCTGTTAGAAAGACCATCATAAAAAGATAAGTGATAACAAATGCTGGCATGGATGTGGAGAAAAGAGAACACTGTGCACTGTTGGTGGGAATGTAAATTGGTGCAGCCACTATAGAAAACAGTATGGCGGTTCTTCAAAAAATTAAAAATAGAACTGCCATATGATACAGCCATTTCACTTCTGGGAATATATCCAAAGGAAATGAAACCACTAACTCAAAAAGATATCTATACTCCCATCTTCATAGCAGCATTATTTACAATAGCCAAGACATGGAAACAACCTAAGTGTCCATTGATGGATGAATGGATAAGGAAACTATATAATTACTTATACAATTATAATTAAACTAAATATTTAAATTATATTATATAGATTATATTAATGTTATTTATAATATTAATATATTCTATTAATTTATATATATTATGGCTGGATATTATTCAGTCATAAAAAATTATGAAATCCTTTGTGACAACATAGATGGACCTTGAGGACATTATGCTAAATGAAATAAATCAGACAAAGAAAGGCAAATCTCACTTAAATGTACAATCTAATAATAATAATAAAAAAACCCCATCAAATTCATATAAAAAGAAATCAAATAGGTGGTTACCAGAGGCAAGGGGAGGGAGAAAGGGGAATTGTAGGAAGGTGGTCAAATGGTACAAAATTCGAGTTATAGGATAAATAAATACTGCGGATGTATTGTACAAGATGGTGACTACAGCTAACAGTGCTGTATGCTATATAGGGCAGTTGTTAAGATAGTAGACACTAAGAGTTCTCATCAAAAGGAGAATTTTTTTTCTTTCCTTTTTATTGTATCTATATGAGATGATGGATGTTAACTAAACCATTTTCTAAGATATATAAATCAAACCATCATGCTGTATAACTTAAACTTATACAGTGATGTATGTAAATTATTTCTCAATAAAACTAGAATAAATGAATAGACTTCTATTGTTATATTCCAACTATCAAAAAAATACAGTGTGACTTAATGAATTCTTATGCTGATCGAGGAGGGTCTTATTTCCATAGCATATCAGATGATAGGATAATTTGGGCTACATGTATCAGAGAATTATGACAAGTCATTTAAACAATAGAAAACATGATACCTTGAAAAAAGTCTGGAGTTGATGGTTCTAAGGCTGATGAATTCAGAGTCTCAACAAAGACTTGTCTCTAGCCTGAAATAATATGTGCAAAATCATTTCCAACGACTCATAGAAGCCAAGCAAGAGCAGACGTGGAGCCCAGGCACTGGAATACGTGACTGTGTCGCTCAGAAATATAAGCTCCAAAACTGCATACGTTCCCAGTAGAGAAGAAGTGGAGGTAGCATCTTCCAGCTTTCATATACATCATTTAGATAGTCTGTGGCCCTTTGGCAACTTCCTTTCTGCATCAATTCTGACTTTGATAATACTGGCTTATTATGAGCCAGTATTATTCTAAGCACTTTACAAACAATAGCTCATGCAATGCTCACGATAATGCTATGAGACAGTTACTGTTATTATTCCCATTTTATAAATGAGGAAAATAAAGTCCAGTGGTGTCCAGTTACTTACTTAAGGTCATGAAGCTAGGAAGAAATGAATGTGGATCTGAATATGATTTCCTAATTCATACTCTTATGTAATGTGTTGTCCTGCGTTGACTATTTTCTGTCCTTGGTTTTTTTTGTTTTTTGTTTTTTGTTTGACTGATCTTTCTCTGTTCCATTCATTGGTTCTTCTCTAAAATCAGAGCTTTCCCCAAAGTGCTGTTTTTCTCTCCTGTGAGCTCTCTTGCCCTCAAGACTTGAGTGAGCATCCTACTTCTGTGGCAATGATGAACAAGTGTACTGTCCAACCACTTCACACTTTCTTTTCTAACGTCCAACCTCCAGCAAATCTTCCCCCAACTCCCTTTCAACTGATGCATTGATTCTTATCCCAGCAGAAAGAGAAAAATACTCAGTGAGAGAACTTCCATATGGTAGTCACCAAGCCTCCATTTTTATTTTATTTTTTAAAATTTCACTGGTTGCTTCTTTTCAGTGTCTTTTATTGTTTCCTTCACTCTTGAGATCTCTAAACAATAGCTTCTCATGCTCAGATCTCAAAGCTTATTCCCTTAATTCCTTGATGAGTCTCACATCAATTTCCGGTCCAGATCTTCCCTCAAAACTGCTGTATTTGGCCTGTCTCTTTAGTGTATCTCCTTGTGGCATCATAGGCATTTCAAGCAGCAAACCCCAAACTGAACCCCAATTGAACCCACTGCAAAAACCTACTCGCCTTCTTCTTCTCCAACTCTATAAAAGACAACTGTTCTTTCCATGTTCAGACCCTCGAACCACAGAGTCATCCCTGATTCTTTCAACACTCTACATTTAATTAGTCAACAAATTCATTTGGCTTTATCTTCAAAATATATTCAGAATACATCCAGAAATATACCCAAGCTAGCACCACCTCTTAACTCAAATTTTGTAATGACTTCTGATGGCAAAGAGTACCATCTGACACAACGTATCCTTCTTTATCATGAATAGAACCTGATTTTTAGCTGGCACAGGTCCTCTCTGAATAAAAACTTTAGTAGTCAGGCTTCCTTACTTCTAAGCAAGGCACGTATCCAAGCTCTGACCAATGGGATATTAACACAAGTGTTATGCGAGCTTTCAAGAAACACACCAAAGGGGGGAAGCATGCCTTTGCTCTACTCCTTCCACCAGCTTGGATGCCCCGAGTCCTGCCCTTTGCTCTCTGGAATGTGGATGGAAGTGCTGAAATAAAACAATCCGCAGAACGAACGTGGGAGGTCTGGAATTTTATAAAGAGAGCTTATAGGTTTCCTTACTAAAAGATGGTTTTTCTTCCCTTCCACTCGCTAAGGAGGTATATAAGAAGACCCTCAGAACCTATGTCTGTGATTTGTATCCTTATGACTCATTTTATTCATTCCATTTTATCTGTATTATTTAACACAATTAAAACTGATTTAGAGCCAAATTTGAGCATGTAAAAAGGTGAATATACCTTACTTTGTCAAGAAGGGAGAAGGCAAAGGGAGAAAGTGGCATTTAAAAATACTAGGAACTACGCTCTGGTCTTTTTTCGTGTTGTCAAGCTGAGTCCTTACAGCAACACTGTTTGGCAAGGTTATTACCCCCTTTTATGGATGAGATAGTCAAGGCTCAGAGAGGCTCCCTCAACATGGTGCTGACATGGCAGGGCTAGGTTTGACCTCAGTGACTGAGTATGAATTTGCTGATTTAAATAGCAGATTGGTATAGTGTAGAATATATTGGTCTAGTGCTAAAGTTTTACTTGGTTTTGTCTAATAGAAATAAAGAAATAGGGTGGCTCAGTCGGTTAAGCATCTGCCTTCAGCTCAGGTCATGATCCCAGGGTCCCAGGATCGAGTTCCACATCAGGCTCCTTGCTTGGTGGGGAGTTTGCTTCTCCCTCTGCCTGCTGCTTCCTTCTGCTTGTTCTCTCTCTCACTCATGCGCTCTCTCTCTCTGACAAATAAATAAATAAAATCTTAAAAAAAAAAAGAAAGAAACAGTCCTCACTCATCAATATGTCAACCCTTTTTAATGATGGTATCATGCTATGTGGAGGGCTATCACAGGACCGGGAACATAAAGGATGCATAAGAAATACTAACTCCCTGTCTCATCCCGTCCATCTCTCTCTAGGTAAGACAATATAAAGGCTTTGTGGAATATTTGAAATAAATATTTGAATGCTTGAAATATGTGAAATAAATAATTGTATATAAGGCATGTCTTAGAAATGGTTCTTACAGTACTCACCATTTAGTGTTTGATCTAAGTGTATGTTGGTTTTCTAGTTTGCACTGGAAGCCTGAGGAAAAATTATCAAGGGTAATAAAACAACCCCAAGAATCATTTTAACCATGGTTTTCAGATAAAAAATGCTCAATATGTTTCATCTACTGGTGGGAAACCCAGAGCAGTACCATTGTCTATTTCTGCATAGAGAGCACATCTCCAAAATGCCCAGACCTTTTGTCTGCCTTAGCCCCAAATTATTAGCAAAGAGAGTTGGCATTTATGGGTTGTCCATTTAATAGGCAGCTGGAGTGAGGCAGCAATTTTCTCCTGTCCATGGCTTTTGTTTGTGCTCTATCATGTGTGGCCTTCCAAGTTCCAAGGAATTAGTTCAACAGTGTCTCGTTTACAACAAAATTTGTTTTTGATTCAAATTTCATCAACCTGCCCAGACTTGTAAAGAAAGGCAACAAAATCAAATCCTCAGTTTCTAGTTTCAATTTTCTATGTGGAATTTTTAAAAGAACTCTATACTTTAACACTAAACAGTAAAATGCCATTTGGCAGCTCTTAGGACCATACTTGGGAAATATTCATTAACATTCAGTAATTTAAGAATCCTTAGTGTCTAATTATCAAAGTGAGTTTAATTACCACAGGCACCCATTCATTTAATTGGCTGGAAAAGCAGAAGAAATTAAATGATACCGATGCCAATTTGGCCCCAAAGTCTTCATTCCATATTTATTTATCATATTTATAAGAAAGGTGTTCATGGCGATTGCCGCTAGCTCTGAGTGCTGAAAACAAGGCACAAAACTACAATAGTAGCTTAGCATTCTCTGTCCTAATCAGGATCCCAGTTAAAATTAAAAGGGCCTTGCATCTTCATATAGCACGTGTTGTAAGTTGTAAATACTCTCTTGCCATTTGAGGACAACAGGATAACTGGTTTCAGAACAAATCACCATAAATCTAAAGGATATTTACCTCTGGGAAATATGATGGGTAGTGGAGAACAGACTGAGAATAAATTAGTGTCTGCGGTATTACCATCATTTAACTCTGCCTAGAAATGCTGCTGTGTCATTGCTTTGCTCCTTCCCAAAGCCAGGGAGCTCTCTGAGCGTAAGTGGTCCCTGATGCTGATTTCATTGGCCAGAGATGCTGACTACTTTGGCTCTTTCTCTCTGGAGGTCAGCCAGAGGTCACAAGGGGAAGCCATCCTGTTTCCCCAAAGAGGACCTCCTGTTCTGTCCCTTGGCATGATCACTTTCATGCTTACGGAAAGCCCTGGGCCCTGCTGGAGAGGAGTATGCGGGTCAGTTTCACTGCCTTCTCGAACGTTCAGCTCTAGGAACATCAGTGAGACTTGCTGTGCAGCAGCTTTAGGAGGGATGGGGAGCCCAACCTCTGGAAAAGGGTAGAGGAAGCACCTTAGAAAATGTGATAAAAGTAATCTCAGCATCTGAAGAGAATATAGGCCAAGCTGGCAGCAAGGGCTGACGGTGTGATGCAGTCAGAGCGGATTCTGCAGTGAAAACGACTGCCTCCTTCTACTGCTGCACATTCCTCTTTCCAAATCCAGTTTTTTTCTTTTTCCTTTTAATGTAAGTTGGCTCGTTTTCATATTTCAGATTTGAATAAATCTGTTACCCAGTTCTTGTTAATGTCTATCACAACTCCTAAGAGGTGTTCAACTGCTATCAATTGGCTATAATTTACTACCTAGAGAGCTGATAAATGACACACTAACTTCTTTTTTTTAAAAAAATTGCTTTTCTGAACTTTCACAAAAAGCCACAAGTTGTTGAAAAAGTATCACCCACTTGATCAATAGAAAATCTGAGGTTGATCTTTTTCCTCCTGCTTACTGTAAAAACAGGGTCACGATTTCAATTTCCAAGACTCAACATTTACCAGAGTAATTGCCCGCATCGCTGCAGAACCATGTTCCTTCTGTCTGCTAGCTGGCAACCCTTTATAGAGCACTGAGAAGTCAATGGTGAGACTTACATTCCTTCTAGCCCACTTTCAAAATCTTGGCAGATCTTATTTGCAAAGTTGTCTGACGGAATGAAAGGAGGACTGCTGAAACCACCTGATTTTTCAGCATGAATCTTGTTTAAATCTTAACCACAAATTATTTAACATGTAAGTCACTGAAGGATGCAGCCAAGTCTTTCCCATATTGTTTGGGACAATTAAGACTCTTAACATAATGCCATCCTCAGCCCCCTCTGTTTTCACATTGTGGCCCCCTGCAGTAGTTTATTTTGGGTTACAGTTTCCATGAGTTCACACGTACATCTCATTTTGTTGTAAGAACAAAATTTAGTGCTTTAGCAGGAATTTGAAAAAGGTAAAAATTTATGTAACAGTCTTAGATAAAGTGTTGCATAATCTAGTGCTAAATTGCTTGATAATATATAATAAAAAAAAAGACAAAAAGAAAAAGAAAGGCTGATCAAGAAGGCCATGGCCAAATTAGATCCACTAAGGCTGTAACTGAAAAAATGTATTTGTGTAATAGAGTCGATTTCTGTCCCAATGCAAGCCTGCTGCCCCCGTATCTCAGATTTATTCTTACTGATCTTCGTCTTCAACTTTAAAAGCATCTCTTAGAAGGCTGCTTGTACAGCCAAGAAAATAACATCTAAAAAAATACCCTTGAAAATCAGTATGGGGCCAGGTTGACTGATGCCTCATACCCCTCACCTGTGAGTATCATATGCAACTCTGTTTGCTGGAATCCAGAGTAGCTAAGTAGGCAGGTGTTTCTGAATAGAGACGGAGGAAGAGGCAGAGGCAGAGGCAGAGAATGACAGAGAAAAGAAGAGAGTAAGGGTGGGAGAACCAAGACCCAAAGGGCTGGCTATCCGGTAAGCAGATTCGTTAATTACGTCTTCCTACTTCAAATAAACAAGCTAATTATTTGTTTACCTAAGAGTCAATAATACCTTCAGGCTACAGACAATAATAAACACCAAAAAGACAACTATGTTTGCCACAGTATGCGTTTGTTGTTTGTTTGTTTATTTATTTATTTTTTAAGATTGTATTTATTTATTTGAGAGAGAGTGAGCACGAGAGCAGGGGGAGAGGAGAGGAAGAGGGACAAGCAGACACTCCACTGAGCACACAGCCTGACCTGGGGTTTGATCCCAGGACCTCCAGATCATGACCTGAGCTGAAGGCAAACACTTAACCAACTGAGCCACCCAGGTGCCCCAACAGCACAAGGGTATTTAAATTTCAAAGTTTACATCTATCGCGCCACAGAGGCAAGATCAGGCAATATATTTATAGGAAACACCAAAACATAAAGCACAGTCATTGTAATATAACCTTATGAAAGAAGTAAATACATACCAAAAAATTTCTCCCACCTATCACTCAATTTAGTGAAAAGTATTCATCTGTTTCAGGTTGTCAGACTACATGTATATGTCACTATCAAGAAAGTATACGTATAAAAAAGGCAGAGATTCTATGTCCTATTCATAGTAAATTATCACATATGTATGTACATGTAATAAAAACAGCGAATAGTTACCGAATATATACTATGTACTAGGCACTTGTAACTGGTATATTATACATGAATAATCATGGAGTAACCAAAAGGCTTGCTTTGTTTTGTTCTTTTTGGTATTCCACTCTGTTTTTTAAATGTTTAGTATCTTCCCCTGCTCCTAAATGAGTACTCAGGTAGGACCTTGAATTTCTCTCCTAGGATCCTAAAACCACTTTAGGTAATACAGAGATTTTCATGTCAAAAATTAGAATATCTATGTCCACCTGGGTGGTTCAGTCAGTTAAGCATCTGCCTTTGGCTCAGGTCATGACCCTAGGGTCCTGGGATTGAGCCCCACATCAGGCCCCCTGCTCCTCGGGGAGTCTGCTTCTCCTTTTGCCCCTCCCCCCAAGTTGTGTTCTAGCTCGCTCTGCTTGCTCTTTGGAACAAATAAATTTTAAAACAATTAGAATATCCAGTACATAATGATATCAAACCCACCACATGATTTAATATGAAATCTTCTCGGCTCCTTCCCCACATGCCTGCAAACTCTAAGTGAGGAAGGGATGTGGCCGGTTTCTCACTCATACCCTTGCTCCTGTCCTCTCCCTAGCACCCCACTTACGATGGTCAATTTTAATTGTCCACTTGTCTAGGCCATGGTACTGAGATATCTGGTCAAATATTCTAGATGTTCCTGTGAAGTTATTTTTTAGATGAGATTAACATTTAAATCAGCCCATTTCGAGTAAAGTAGATTGTCTCTTACAGTATGAGTGGGCCTCATTCAATTAATTGAAGGCCATAATAGAACAAAGATGGACCTCCCCCAGCAAGAAGGAATTCTATCAGCAGACTGCCTTCTGACTCCTGGAATTGCTGCTCTGCCCTGGGTCTTCAGCCTGCTGCCAACCCTGAAGATTATGGGCTTGCTAAGCCTCACAACTGTGTAAGCCAATTCCTTAAAATATATACATAGATGATTAGATAGATAGATAGATAGATAGATAGATAGATAGATAATCCCTATCTATGGTCATGGCCCTATGACCATGGCTGCAAAACATGGAGACACATTCAGATATCCCTACCTATCTCTATCACTATCTATTCCCCCACATATATCCTATTGGTTGCATTTCTCTGAAGAACCCTGACTGATACAACCAACCACTTGCTAGCCAATGTCTGATCCTTTGGGGCCAGAACTGTGGTGAGGAGAGGTGACAGAGATGACTAGGAAATGTCTTCCTTGAACAGCCCTCTGTGCATAGCAAATAGTGGAAAAGCTGGCGTTTCTCTCTGGAACACTGTCTTGATTCTTTGCAGACCTCAGTGTGGAGACTGGATGGACATGCCGTATTGCAGTAACCTTGAACCAACTCATGTGTTTCTATATTGGGTGGCCCCATATGATTCCTTTCACAACCTCTGGCATTTTGTCATTCTTTTCCTGCTTTAGTTGCTGGGGTGCTCTGCCCCTCCCAGCAGCTCGGTCAGTGCTCGGACCAGGTAACTTCCTCCTGCATAGTCAGCACCCGATCCCTGGGAAATGCTGCTGCACCCTTTGCCTTCACAAATCCTGGCTCTGCAGCAGCCCCTAACCCAGCAGCATGGGGTCCTGCCCTACTACCCAGGAGCTGAGCACATCTCTGGCTGTTCAGCCTTCGTGAGCACTGGATCAGGAGTCAGGTTCCATTCCACAATGTTCTCCAGGCCAGGACGAGAGATACCAAGATCTCAAAGTGGTCCCATCAAAGACCTTTCTCACTTTGAAGTTAAAAAACAGTAGATCAAATCATAATAAGCCCACATACCCCCATCACTCAAAAGAATTATCAGGATTCAAAACAGCCATGGTTATCTCCAAAGAAATCTCTTCACACTGGTTACTCTTTTTGTCCTCTCCTTACATTTATTAGTTTCAGAGAGGCTGGGTGCACCCCCGCTGTGTAGCTAATTCACTGCACTTTTATTTGCAGTTTCTAAAATCAGCTTCACAATCATTTTGATATTTATATCTATCACTCAGACACCTCAGTGAAAACAGACATGAGGAGTCACATTTGAATTTCTTGCTCTACTCCACTGTCTTAAGCACTACGCAGTAATTGTCTCATTTCATTTCTGCAACAAACCCACAGGGAAGGTACTTTATTATTCCCATTTCACATATGATGAAACTAAGCCAAACATATTAAATAACCTGCCCTGGGTCACCTGGATCATATCAGAGTTGAGTTGCAGACCCAGGGGATCTGATTCTGATTCAAAATCCTAACCACGGCAACCTAATGCCAGTCACCGAATATTTACCTGGCGCTATTCCAAAATGCAAGTGTACATCCTGATTGGTGAGTTTATAATTTAACTAATTTTTTTTTCAGGAGAGATGCCTATCTCTGACTTTCAGATGTCAATCAATGCTCTATGGGATCAGAGCACTGGAACTTTTTGTAAGAATCTATTTAGCGCATATTAGGAAGTCAGGGCTGTGCTGTGATCCATTTGGAAGACAATTAAAGAAGCATAAAGCCTATATTAAACCAGTACTCTGGATTGGAAGAGGAAGAAATGATTTTACTTGGAGCTCATCCATTTTAATTCCTCTATTAAAGTAAGCTAGTCTAGGAAAGGGAGGAGGAATGGGAAGATGGCATAGAAGTCATGTTATGTTGCATGATGCCAAAGGGTGGGGAAGGCTCCTGCCCTCCAAACACAGAGTCTTCACTGACTTGTGGAAATGCCTCTGGGAGAGTTAACGCTTGATTGCTAGCTTTCTTTTCCTCCTTTCTCTGAAAGTTTTCATTAGCTTCATTACAGAAGGCAAGCGAGGTAAAGGAAAAGGAGGCAAGCTCATGATAAAGTAGAGAGAATGAACGCTTTCACCAAAACTGAGCTGTGTCAAAGGCTAGTTGTGCCCACTGGCTAGTTTTATGAATGCACAGATCAGCTGTTTCCAAGCTGAAGTGGTTGTGGACCACTGGCTGGGGCATGCCCTGGCGGGTGCCAAGGGATACACCAAGCTTTGCTGTAGGCCAAATAAATAATTCTCAGCCCTATGTGTGGCATGGAGGGGACAAATGGGATGTTACAAGTTGACTGAAGTTTGGGCAGATGGCTCTGCGAAAGCAGAAAGAAAGACACTTAATGGGAATTTTTAGATTAATCATAACACCCAGGGTAGTAAAAAGGAGGGATTAAAGTGTATTCTGTATTGAAATAGAGATTTTCATTTTACCCCTAATGTCAAAGACAGAGTAGATGGAAATCCTGAGTGCTTTGGCGGGGGACCTGTGCGGGAAGGGAGAATTTTGAAGGAGGGGTGGTAGAGAAAGGAGAAATTCTTGGTTAAAAGAGAACAGATTTGAGCAAAATAGATCCAGACGAGTTCCTGAGAAGAGAGAGAGAGAGAGAGAGAGGAGAAGTAATATCTGGTAAGGAGCGCTGGACAAATGGCTGAACAGAGATGTTTGCTATTCGGCTTTAAATTGCTTCCTTTGCTGTGGTGTGGTTACACCCTGTCTTACCTGCAGATCTTGAATGAAAGCCATACGTACGACAGTAGTGTATTGGTGATTTTTCAGCAAGTGAAGTGGGGGAGGGTGTGTTCATGCATGGGATGATGGATTTAGATGGATAGACAGCGGCCGTGAAGGCAAAGTGAGAGGTGGACAGCGCAATCCTATCCAAGAGTTCATATCGACAATAGGGTTTATGACCTCGATGTTGGAAAAGGAGAATAGAGTCAAAGGAAAAGCATCCTTCTTGAGAATCTTCAGAAACATGGTGGGAGGGACTGGACATGTCACAGACAACTAAGGTGGGGACCTGGGGAATTGTTCTGACCATTAAAGGACTACAAAATATGGAGACAGATTCAGGTGACTGGTATCATATTTCTCAAATGTATGCAAATACAGTTGTACTTAATTACATATATACACACACACACACACATATAGAAACATAGATATAAAATGTTATAAATATATAAAAAGCATGGTAAGTATATGTATAACATTACTGAATTCATAGGAGTTTGATCATTATGTATTTTTCTGAACCATGGACACTATGATTACATAGGAGATGGCAACAGTCATTAATATTAAAAAGGAAAACACTTGAAAGGGACGAAAGGGAAGGCCTGCAAAATCTCCTTCAGAGTTTCCAGTACACCTCCAAAGAGTTGATCCAGAAGAAATGGGTTTAAAATCCATAAGAAGGTATAGTTTTCCCTTGCATAGAATGGCTTCTCCCAAACTAACTTGCTATAATCATGTTTTTTTCTTAGTACATGTGTTTTGAGAACCACTGTATTTCGGGTTCCCCACCCCCATGGTGCTCCAGGGCTTGACATTAACAAAAAATTAACCCAGAGACAAGAAAAATATATTAATCCACTCCTTTTGCTTTTGATTATTCCCCCTTTTAATATTAATACATGCATTTTCTTTCATAAATAGGGTATTTAACTATGATTGTCATTTATTAACTTTTCCCCCCAATTACAACTATCCCGTCAAGGTCAGGGTCCCTAAGGGAGCAGTTGAGGGAACATCTACTGCACACATGTGCCAAATTATTCTCCAGGCTGAGAAATTAACTAAAAATGAGTAACATGCTCTCAATTTAAACCTGGCAGGGGGTATTGTACTTTCATCCTCAAATTGGAATCCTATTTCCTCCAATGGGGCTTCTCCGGCTTTGGGCACAGCCTGTGAACGAGGTGAACTTCGTTCCTCGCGGCACAATGACAAGGCTGGGCGGGAGGTGGAGCTCCAGGTGTTGCAGCCAGGAAGCAGAGGTGATGATCAAGCTAACGGAAGAAGCCTGGATTTCGCTTTTGTCGCCAAACAAACAAGCATCAACAGAGCCTTAAGTAAAGCTCACACTATCAGTTCTGAATGCTGTTTTCAAGACTAATACTCTCCCTAACATCGGTAATTGGAGGGCACATTTCATTTCTCAAGGAGAAATTCCTTTTCTGTATGACTAGGGATATCTGGGATGCATATAAGGAAGATATGTACTAAGATGTATTAAGATAGGTAAGCATATTATTCAGTGGCTCTTGATTTTTCTATTTTTTTATTTGAAGGTATGATTTCTCTATTTCTCTGACCATTAACCATTTTATTACTACAGAGAGGATAGGAAGAGAAAAGGAATGTGGAATTCATCAGTGATGGGTCATTTACTACCTTCTTAAGTATATCAATGAATTTTAAAAGTATGTTCTTCTTAACTAGACTCCAAAGCTTCTTGAGGGGAGCTTAAATGCTCTTTCGTATTCATCCATCACAGTAGTATCTCAGTAATTCGCAATCTTCGCTGCAGATTGGAAACGGGGAGAACCTTTGATCCTACCGGTGTTCGGGCCCCACTGCAGACCAATTAAGTCAGCCTCTCTCAGGGGTGAGGCGAGGACCTGAGTGGGGTTCTCGAAGCCCGGGTGACTCTAACACGCAGGCAGGGTGGAGAGTTAGCAAACACTAGCTTATCGCCTTATGTAGACTAGGTGTCACTGCTATTGTAATGAACTACCAAATCGTTTTAATCACCACATACTTCCCATGAAAACAGCAAAACTTCATAGATAATGCAGCTTTTCAGTAATAAATTATCATTAACCTAGTCCACGGTTAATTGGATAAAGCTTTTGTTGAAAACAAGTAAACTAAAAAAAGCCACTAAGGTCTTTGCATCTCTATTTCATGCTGCTTGGAAAACGTCCTGAGACAACATGAATTGGAATCCCATGAGATGCCTGGAGCTAGAGGACACATTCCTGCTCTTTTAACTTTTTATTTATTTATTTATTTATTTATTTATTTATTTTAAAGAAAAGAGCACAAAAGGAAAATGAAGGAGCTTTCTTTGAATAGGACACTTCTTAGAGTGGTCAGAATGTGATCAAAGAACATCTTGTCATGATCAAAATTATAAAAATATAGTTCAAAGAGATATTAGTTAGAAATAGTTGAAACCAATTTTTACTATGTCATACTATCTTTGGCATAATAGATGTATTTAAAAAGTGCAAAGCAATGTTCCTGCTTTTTGTTTTTGAACTCCCAGAGACTGGCCTAGGTTTCTTCACCTGAAATACGAAAATACAGAACCACAAGTTGACCATGAGCAACAAATAACATAATGGAAGAAAAACTGATTTGTAGGATGCAACACAATATTCCAGTCTGTTGTAGTTTTCCTATTATTTGCTCTATTAACCTGAAGTTTCATATGCAAATGAATATTTCTAGGAAATCATGTAAATATGATAATGAATGAGAATTTTAGTAAGCAATTACTAAGTACTCAACTTCTTGCTTAGTGCTTTATATGACCTCATTAAACCATCACTGCAGCCCAGTAAGAAGAGTACATTACTATCTTCATTTTACGGATTTGGAAACTGAGGCTTATCAGTTCCAAGCGTCCCAGCAATTTCAAGTGAAGATTTCCTTCAAAGCAGAAAATACTTAAATTCTTTCTGCAGAGACTGGTCTAAGAATCCATACTGATTTGCTTCTTTTTATTTTCTCGGATATTTTCATATCAAATGCAACTCCTTTTGCATGCGGACATGCAGTCAAAACACGGAGAAGGGAATAGGAAGCTTCGTTTGTCTACCAGAGCGATAAGCCTCAGGCCCGCTAGATTCTAGCTCAAGGCGACAAGCGTTCTCTCCGTGGCCTTTCCTTAAACTCCCCCAGACTCTAAAAAATGAACTAAATGCCTTCTTTTTATACACTGATTATGTGATATATGTGTCATTTCCATTTAAAAGATATGCTCTAGATGGAGGGCTTCCAAATTCTCCAAAAGGTTTCAACTGACTTTCTTCTTGTATTTCATTTTAGGTGGAAGTATGGGGACGTGGGTAAGATTACGTTAGAGGATGGGGCTGTGTGCAATTGTGCTACGGAGGTAATTCTCCGGGGAGGGTAGAGGGGGAAGAAGGCAGGAATCTGAATGTTGTTCTGACAGATCTGAGGGGTGACCAGACCCATGTTACAGTAGGGAGGGAATTTGGTCCAGACCCAGCATGGCATGCCGCTCAATAGACAAGCAAACACCTTGGCCACCGTGTGCTCCTTCCTTTACAATGTCATCTTTGACTTGTCTCTGTCCCCCAGATACTACTGATCTTAATGACGCCTATCATTCTACACAACTGGCAATCCATTGGCCTATGTCTCAGGTACGATGTATGGGAGAATCAACTGTGAAAAGCAAGAGAAATAAATTCATCTTGGTGCTGACCGGGACCTTAGTTTTGGTTTCATTTTGGCTTATATTTTATTTTAGTTACATTATCAAAACTTTTAAGGAATGCAGACTTTCACCTTTTAACTTCCAATCTCAAAGTATCAGGACCAGGAAGGGTTTCGTTAGGCTTCCGCAGTTTGTCGAAGATACCATGAAAAATAGTTTGCTTAAGTTTGCAAAAGCTTTGAGGACAGGAATGAGGATAAAACGATGATATTTGTTCAGTCTTTTCACATATCCTCTGTTGAAACCACATGAGGGCCCTGGGGATTTCTTGGCAAGAAGCAGTATTGCAAATGGTCGATTTATTGGCATCGAGGGCAGCGATATGAAACAGTCAAGGTCTGCACACTTTCTCCAGCATGAAGTCCAAACAGAGATCTGACTATGTCTGTTTATCTGAAATGTTTTCCTAAGTGATTCATTGCTTTGAGTTTGTAAAGAACTGGGGTTTGGCTTGGAGGGTGTAAGTATTGAAGGGGGATGGAATATCAACCACATGGAAGAAAAACAGAGAATTTTGCTAAGCACTACAAACCGTCACAAGCAATATTAATTTTGTCTTTTGATTGCGCCATGGGTACGAGCCTTACAAAATGCAAACGTCTTCAGACGTACCGTGATTAGCTTCAACCATGTCTGTCTTCTGCACAGCCCCGTGGAATCTGTTGGCTCTCAGCCCACACCCCCACACCTTGACATCCTGAGTTTGAGACATTTGCATCACATCAGTTTGGTTCTACCAAGTCTCCTGCTTTCTGTGCATTGGGGTCGGTACCTACACCATTGAATTCCATTAAGTCACTGCATTCGGGTGGGGAAAACCTAGTTTCCAGCTCTATCTAGCCTGTCATTTCCCGAGCTTGTGACTTTGGCTGAGTACCTTAACTTCTCTATGGATTAACACTCCTCTTAGTAAAATATAAGGAGTAAGGTCTCCTCCCATGGTTGAGGCTCCCTGAGACCATGTGAAAAGCCCTTTGGAAATGGAAAGCGCTGCCTGTTAGCTGCCCACCGTCTTACCCCTCCACTGGTCTCTGGCCACTTATCAGCCTTGCGGGACCTTATCTGTGGCAAAGCGAAATACCACATTTTCCACATGGCCTGACCTCCAGGCAACAATTCAGATTTGTTGAGCCTTTTCATCATATTCCTCTTCTTTTCCAGAATCTTGGATTTCAGCAGAAAATGCCTTGACTAAGACTTTAGCTGACAGGCTGGAAATCTGAGCAGGAAAGATTATGTGAACTGACCGCATGAAAACACACAAATTTATTCAAGGTAAATTAGAACATTTTATGCTTCTAACGCTTCTATGTGTTCTTTTCTTTCCTTTTTTATCCTCTTTTTCCAAAAAAATAGGTTTAAAAATATTTAAAATATTTTATGTATAAGAAATTATAATGAAAGGTATAGAAAATAAAAATATAAACATCCATGAAACCATCATGCAGCTTAATAAAAAGAATGTTACCAGTGCGTTAGAAGCCTCCTCAAACCCCAGAATGCTTCCTCCCAGTCATACCCGCTTGCTTTCCCTCTTAGAGTTAACCACTATCCTAAATGTCATAGTAATAACTTTCTTGCTCTGCTTTATAGTTTTACTACCCAAATGCATCTCCAAATAAAATAATTTAGTGCTGATGATTATTTTCAGGATTTTCTATAAAGGGAATCATAATATGTATACATTCCTCTTGTCTTGCTCTTTTTGATTCAACATTATTTTTCAAAAAGTCATTCAGTTCGTTGCACACAGCTGTAGTGTATGAACGAACATTCACTGTAGAATAACAGTCCATTTGTGAGTACACTGCACATTGCATGCATCGATATTCTGTCAATGGACATTTGGATTTTTTCCAGTTTATGCCCACTAGGAGCAATGATGTTTCTAGAAGTTCCTGCGCTTGTCCTCATGAGCAACAGTTTCTTGCCTCTGTAGTGGCCATGCTTAGTCAAAGGCTGTGCACATCTTCAGCTTTACAAGATAATATCAGACCAGGGAGTCTTCCAAAATAGTTCTACCAATTGGCAGTCATACCAGCTTTTGTCTTTTTTTCTTCATACAATTGCTTGGACTTTTGCTTTTACCTTAAGGGAGACTTACGAAAAATCCCTGACTCTAATATCAGTGCCTTGTTTCTCTCACATAGCTTTGGGGTCTGGTCTAAATTAAATATTGTTGGTGATCTGGATGGGTTTATGGGATTGGCCAATGCTTCCCTTTCCTAGGCCGCCATAACAAATGACTATAGACTAGGTGGCTGAGAACATCAGGGATTTATTCTCTCATAGTTCTGGAGGCCAAACTCCAAAGCCAAAGGGTCAGCAGGGCCATGGTCTGCCTCAAGATTTTAGGGGCCAATCCTGCCTTGCTTCTTCCTAGCTACTGCTGTCTCCGCAATCCTTGGCCCACCATGGCTTATGGCAGTATCATTCCAGTTTCTGCCCTTGTCTTCGCATGGCTCCTTTTCTTTGTTTCCTCTCCTCTTACAGAGATCCAGCCGTTGAATATAGGGCTCACTCTAAATCCAGGATGATTTTATCTCGAGAAGCTTAACTAATTACATCTGCAAGAACCCACTTTCCAAATAAGGTCACATTCCCAGATATTGGGGGTAAGGATTTCAACATATCTTTCGGGAGGACACAGTTCGAACCACTGTGGTTGTACTGAGGGAGCGGAAGAAGAGGAGGAGGAAATTATTAGCTTGTGAAACAATTACTATACATACTATATAATTTTTGATTGCTTAAGATGTTAACATTTCCCACAGGAAAGTGGTTAAAGGCTGCCCACTCAAAATAACATACCTGCTTTAAAAAAAAAAAAATCACCCTTTGATCCTGTTAGGTTGTTTTTACAGACAAGCACATAGTGGAAAGAAATAGGTTTGGGTTCTGTGGAGCTCAGGTATGGCCTGTGTACGCCGTCTTTGCTCCTGAGCCCTCTACTGAACGTCACGATCCAGACAACAGGGGGGCATCCGGAAGTTGTCAAGAAAGGCGCCATTTTCCCAAGAGATACTGATTTTGTCTAAGTTGAATTCTTAGTTTTCAGTACCCTAAAAATGAAAGTTTTTGAAAGTGACAACTTGTCTGGTCTACTTAAGATTTTCTTTTCGCTAAAGTCTTGGTTGGCATTCATTTATGATTTGACAGGGCTAATTTCACTGTCAGAGAAAAGGGCATCTCATGGTTGCAAGCGCTGAACCAAAAGCTCCGAACCCAACCTTGCCCTTCTGCAGCCACGATGCCTGCATTACACCATTAGAGAGAGTTCTCACTGTGGGTTCCGCTAATGAGCATGAGAGCACCTTGTTGAAATTCAAAGGTCCCAAATGCAGGGAGGGAAAAAGCATTAAACAATTTTCAGATATCACTTCTTGAAACATTAGGTTAACAGATAACATCTAATAATTTACTTGGCAGGCTTCTAAGGTGTTAACCTCAGACCCCATAGCTTAACTGGGGCCGGGGAGCATAAGGAGGAGTTAAGGAAGAATGGGATCAAAGGATGCAACTTGATCAGATAACATCTTCCATTAGGGACACCAGAACCTTTGAAAACACCAGAGTCAGAGCTGGTAAGTTTCCATCTCTTACAATTAGAACCCAGGGTATCATTCTCTTCTCTGCCTTCTTCCTGATATTTACCAGCTAGCTCTAAATCTTGGCTCCCACCACTTACTACTACTGTAATGATATTTTTCTCTCAACCCTTAGTAACTTCTCTCCCAAATAACAGTTAAGTGACTTAAAAAACAACAACAATTTTGTGGCAGTATAATTAATGCACAATAAGCTGTATACATTTAAAAAATACAACTTGAGTTTGGTATCCATAGACACCCAAGAAACATCACCACAATAGAGATACAGAACACTTCTGTCACCCCCTCTGCCCCTAAATTTCATCTCACCCTTTTAAAAATCTATTCTGCCCCCTACCTTTGTCACCAGGAAGCCACTGGTCCACTTCCCATCATTATAAATTAGTTTGTATTTTCTAAATTTTATACAAATGAAAAATGATGGACTCTTTTGTTTCTTTCAATTGACATATAATTCTAGGATTCATCTATTTTATTGCATAAGTCAGTAGTTTGATCTTTTTTATTGCTTAGCCATACATTTCTTTGGGCATATCACAGTTTATCCATTCATCTATTTGATGGACATTTGGGACCCCCCCACCCCCGCACATGCCATGTTTTGCTATCAGGTGAAATGCTGCTATGAACACTTGTGTACAATTTTTGTGGGATTATATGTTTTTATTTCTCTTGATCAAATACCTAAGAGTAGAATGGCTGGATTTAATGGTAGTGTATGTTTAATTTTAAAAGAAGTTGCTAAAAATTTTTCCAAATTGATTTTATCATTTTATATTCCCAAGAAAACAGTATGAAAATTCCAGTTGCTTCATTTCCTTTCCTACATTTGATTTTATTAGTCCTTTTAATTTGGGTTATTTCCATGGGTATGTAGTGTGTCTCATTATGATTTGAGTTTTTGTTTCTCTGATGACTTAAGATATTGAATACTTTTTCATGTACTTAACCCACTATCATATGTTCTTTTCTGAAGAGTTTCTTCAAATCATTTGGTTAATTATTAAGTAGGTTGTTTGCCTTATTATTGAGTTGTCATATGTCTTTATGTGTTTCAAATAAAGTTCTGTATTAAATCTACATATTAGAAATATATTCTTCCATTTTGTGCCTTGTTTTTTGTTTTCATAGTTGATTTCTTTCAAAGAGCAAACATTTTTAATCTGATAAAGTTTATGAATTTTTTTAGTTTGTGTTTTCTATGTTCTGTCTAAAAATATTTGCCTATCTCAGGGATACAAAGATTTTTATTCTGATGTGTGTGTGTGTGTGTGTGTGTGTGTGTGTGTGTCTGTGTGTGTGTGTCTGTGTGTGCTTTAAGTTTTATAGTAAAGGGGTGCCTGGGTAGCTCAGTCAGTTAAGTGTTTGACTCCTGGTTTCAGCTCAGGCTATAATCTCAGGGTCATGAGATTGAGTCCTGTGTTGGACTCCACATTGAGCGGGGAGTCTCCTTGTCTGCCTCCTTCCACTCTTTCCCCTGCTTGTATGCACTCTCTCTCTCTAAAATAAATAAATAATAAATAAATAAATAAATAAATAAATAAATAAAATCCTTAAAAATAAAGTTTTGTAGTTAAGTATAACTTTTAAGTCTGATCTATTTCAAGTTAGCTTTTTTATATGCTGTAAGAGATGCTGATCATTTATTTCAGACAGACATCTACATCCCTTCACGGCCTCAGTGTATCATCTGTAAATATTTCTCTAGCCATCTGTATCTGTATTAAGCTACCCAGAAGATACTGACGTTTCCAACTCTGATCCACCACCATATGGGTTATTCCAGCTATTGTCAGTTTTTGGATTTTAACACTTGTAATATATATACCGTGGTTGTTGGTGAATTTTAACTAGTAATTCAATTTGTTTAATAGATATAGGCTATTCAGAATTTCTTTTTCTTTTTGTACTATTTCAGATACTTTTGTCTTTAAAATGATGCTCCCTTTGGGGGAAAAGTCTTCATCTATTTGGAGGTATGCCCTGACTTTGTTTTAATGCTGAAGCCTCTGCATAACTGTTGAGTATTTGTTTGTATAAAATGAATTACTTAGTGAACATGGCCACCAGGCTTCTTTAGTTGTGATTCTATTAACTACATATTTTATGCATAGATATACTTTTATTTTCTTAAGTGTTTAACTAAAGAAGTATCAACCATCCCCAGACGCGAACTGACATAACAGAAGAATCCCATAAAAAAGAGTGACTAGAAAATTCATTGCTATTTTATGACATAGATATTTCCTAAGATGAGTATCAGTGGTCCAATCCTTATATATTCCTTTTCTTAAAAAATGTTTCTCTTAGGGGCTCCTGGGTGGCTCAGTCAGTTAAACCTCTGACTCTTGATTTCGGCTCAGGTCATGATCTCAGGGTGGCGAGATTTAGCCCTGTGTTTGATCCATGCTCAGTGAAGAGTCAGCTTGAGATTCTCTCTTCCTCTCCCTCTGTCCCTCCCCCTACTCACATGCTCTCTCTCAAAAATAAATAAATAAACAAAATCTTTGAAAAAACTGTTTCTCTCAATTTCTTTTTGAATCTGGTGGGTTTTATTTATGTAAGTGGTAGAGAAATTTAACTTGTATTCTCAGTATATGCAAGAGAAAGAGAGAGGAGGATATACGTATTTTAATGTATAGCTAATAGTATGTTTTTTAATGCAGAGAAGTACAAAGAATAAGAGATGGAGTACAGTTTCCCTGCTTAGACAACCCTATAGGTATTTTTATAAGGAAAAATTAATAATGTGTCAGGCTAGAAGGTGTAAAAGGGGACAAAGTCAAAAATAAAATTCTTGCTCTTTCCTTCAGCCCGACTCCCAGCCTTTCTCCAGAATACAAGGGATCAATGGATTTTATGTATCTTACAGTGAGGAGGGCATGGCATATACTTCCAGCTCTCTCTTCCCTGTATATTTTCATCTTTACTTTATAACAAAAGGATTCTACTACATGTATATGTCACACTTTGCTCTCTTCACATACACTGAGATATTTCCATCTAATTTCACACAAATTAAACTCATTCTTTTTAATAACTTTACATCATAGCCTATAATTTGTTTAATCCCTGTTGATGGACTCTGTATTCAGTTTTAGTCTTTTACAAACAATGCTACAATAAACACCCATTGGCGTGATGGTACAGTCACACCACATACATCCTTACACAAAATTATGCATATACGTATTTATTTATTTATTTTTAAAGATTTTATTTATTTATTTGACAGAGAGAGAGACAGCCAGCGAGAGAGGGAACACAAGCAGGGGGAGTGGGAGAGGAAGAAGCAGGCTCCCAGCAGAGCAGGGAGCCCAATGTGGGGCCTGATCCTGACCACGCCCTGAGCCAAAGACACACTTTTAACGACTGAGCCACCCAGGTGCCCCTTTATTTTTTATTTTTAAGTAATTTCTACACCCAATATGGGGCTCAAACTCATGACCCAGAGATCAAAAGTCACACGTTCTTCTGACTGAGCTAGCCAAGCGCCCCACATATATACATTGATATAGACAATTTTCATGGATATCCGGGGAAATTCTTAGCAGTAAATTTTTTATTTGGGTGTGTGTGTATGCAGTAAAATTACTGAGTTAAAGAGCATGTGTGTCTTATATTTTGATAGATATTGGCAAACTTTCCTATCGTAAAGTTGGACCAAATTATTGTCTCACCTACACTGTGTGGGAGCCATTTCCCAGATATTCGACAGTACAAGATAACCTCAAACTTACTTTTCGGGATTTCTGCAAAGTGAAACATGACATCACTTTACATGTTTAAATTACATTTTCATTAATGAGTGAGACAAGCGTCCTCCCTCTGTATGCTAACTGGATATTTCAATTGCTTTTGGCAAACTGACTCTTTACATCCTTTTTCTACTGAGTTGTAAATCATATTTCTATTGAGTTGATTTGAATAAGCTATTTCTACATAGAAAAATAGAGCCTTTTGTTGCTCATAAATATGACAGATATGTTTTTCCTTGCTCTTTTGCAGTCGTTTGTGGTTTTGTACAGAGGTTTTTAATTTTTCCGTTATGTATCATTTCAAAAACAAAATTACTTAATCATATAACCAAATGCCTTCCAAGGAGTATCTTCATTTTTTCCCTTAAAGTTATATCTCACTAGGTAATGATTGTGCTACCGTTCAAAGATGGATGATTCTTTTATCAGAGAAGAGGAAAGAAGAGGGAGTGGCTTCAGCCGGGTGCAGGCTGCCCAGGAGGGGAGCTGGGCCCAGAGTGTTTGGTTGCCTCCTCAGGGTCAGATAAACCACTGTTTTTTTTCCCTCCTCTTCTCAATTAATTTGGGGCAAAAGAAGCCTGAAATACCTACTAAGAGAAAGAAAGGGTATTTTTGTTTTGTCTTCAAAGTTAAAACTTATTCTTTTAAAAAAAAAAAGATTTTATTTATTTATTTGACAGACAGACTGTCAGCAAGAGAGGAAACAAAAGCAGGGGGAGTGGGAGAGGAAGAAACAGGCTTCCCAGCGGAGCAGGGAGCCTGATATGGGGCTCAATCCCAGAACCCCGGGATCACGCCCTGAGCTGAAGGCAGATGCTTAACCACTGAGCCACCCAGGCACCCCCAAAGTTAAAACTTGTTCTATATATGACATCAAATACACTTTAAGAGTCTCAATTCTAAGCTTTTAACACTTTATTTTAGGTGCATTTATTTTGGTTTCAAAACACAGGTCACACACTCTGAATTTTTCTCCATTTAAACAAAATTTAGTTTGGGGCATTTTTATTTAAATGACACTTTTACCTTTGCCTTTTAAAGAGGTTTGAAGAAATTGCAGAGACCAGGTTTATCTTAGGAACTCTTCTTTTTTTAAGATTTTATTTATTTATTTATTTATTTGAGAGAGAGAGAGAGAGAGAGGGAGAGCACAAACAGTGGGAGAGGCAGAGGGAGAAGCAAGCTCCCTGCTGAGCAAGGAGCCCAACAGGGGGTTCAATCCCAGGACCCTGGGATCATGACCTGAGCTGAAGATAGACATTTAACCAACTGAACCACCCAGGTACCCCATAGGAACTGTTTAGTAAAGAAATAATAGGAATTTATATCAAGATTCCCAGACTTTCTTTGTTCCCGCCTAGTCCTAGTTGTGGTGAAAGACTGCCAGAAACTTTTTTTAAAGATTTTATTTATTTGAGAGAAAGAGCAAGAGAGAGCAGGAACAGTGGGGAGGGGCAGAGGGAGATGGAGAAGCAGACTCCCCACTGAGCAGGGAGCCCCGTGTGGGACTCAATCCCATGACCCAGTGGGGTCATGACCTGAGCCAAAGGCAGATGCTTAACCAACTGAGCCACCCAGGCTCCAGCCAGAAATTTTTGAGAATGTAATACAACTTTCAAAACTAATGAAGTAAGATTTTTAACCAAGTGATTTCATGAAGGAAAGATCATTGTTTCTCACAAGATAATAGAGAAATCCACTGAATCCCAAGGTAGCTTCCCAGCTGGCCAACTCTTGGCCATGTGCTTGCATGGCAGGCATGTTGGGAACTCCTTAGGGTCCTGGCAGTGCTTCTAGTCTTTTCTTCACAAGCTGCCTTGCTGGCTTGGGCTTCTGTGTCACGAAGCACCAACAGTTGTTTGGCCAGGCTCTCTACCCAGCTTGGAGCCTCAGGAAGGGCTTTACACAGATGTCCTTCTTAGCTACAGGAGTCCATCTGCAATTACAACTTCTAGAGGTCTGCAAAATCTACAATTCACCTAAGGTGTGCAGTCAATGGAACACTTTTGGAAAGAAATTAGTTTTAGTAGCTTCACTCTTCCTCTTTTCCTTTTTAATATTTTTTAATTAATTAATTAATTAATTTAGAGCATCAACACGGGGAGGGGCAGAAGGAGATGGAGAAAGAATCTCAAGCAGACTCCATGCTGAGTGCAGAGCCCCACCTGGGGCTCAATCTCATGACCCTGAGATCATGACATGAGCCAAAATCAAGAATCAAATGATTAACCTACTGAGCCACCCAGGTGCCCCTCATTCTTCCTCTTACAAAGCCTCAAAACTCTGTAGAATAGAAGCTGTAGGTAATTTTTCATATGAGCTTTGGGGTGACTGGAAATGATTGTGATTTTTTTAGCCTTTAGTGTCTCCATCAGGGCTGTCTGAGCATAATTTCCAAGTAAGCAAAATATTCCCTTGGATTCTTCCCATCTTCTCTTCCAAATTAGTCTCTGTGGCTTTGGGTGTCCCCAGGCTTGAGTGTACTAGGTCTCTACTCAGATGTGTTGCTTTCCATGGTGTTTCCTATGCTCCAAATCACCTCCCTTCTTCCCATCAGAATTTATTGCCAAGATCTCTCTTTTCTTTCTCTCTTTCTTTCTTTTCTTTCTTCTCCTTCCTTCCTTCCTTCCTTCTTTCCTTCCTTCCTTCCTTCTTTTTTAAATTGAATTTTTGCTGATTTGGTATCAAAATTTTCCTTTCTCCTCTGGTGTTCTTGCATTCTATTAGCTGTACTCTTTTACTTTGTTATGGAAGAGTAAATAAAGAGCGTGCTCATGACCCTGAGTGTGTTCAATAACTGGCTCCTTTTCAATGTCTGTGATGACTCAGCAGAACAGGATGGAGCAGTGTGTAGTCCTGTGACACTAGCAGGAACATGGCCTGGTACACTGGAAGGTCAGATTCATGAGGGCAGGTGTTTTCCACTTTGTTCACTGCTCAATCCCCAGCACCTGGAACAAGGCTCAGCACACCTAGATGGCCTGCAGGTAATGAATGAATGAATGAATGAATGAATGAATGAATGAATGAATGATTTGTTTGTTCTTCCTTGCCTACCAAATAGCCAGGCCTCCCCACACCCCAGCTTCGCTCAACCCCTAGTGCTATTCTTCTTATCACAGAACCTAGAGAGCGGCTGGGTCCCTGGGTGTTCTGTAAGTCTTCCAGGGTGGTGTAGCCTAGCAGTTCACAGGGCCCACCTCATGGACTTGAGGATGCATATGTTAATATATGTGCAGTGCTTAGAGTGATGCCTGGTCCATTAGCAAGTCCTCAGGAAATGTTAACTTTTAAAATTTAGTAGTAGTAATAGTAATAGTAATTCAGTTTTTATCTTATATTAAGACTTTTTTTAAAAGCAGAATAAAGTTCACAGCAAAATGGAGGGAAAATACAGAGATCACCAACATACTCCTAACCCCAACATGCACAACCTCCCCCATTACCAACACCCCCACCAGAGTGGTGCACTTGTTACAACTGACGAACGACACCAACACATCATCGTCACCCAAAGTCCATACTTTCATTATGGTTCACTCTTGGTGTTCAAAACTATTTCTTTTAACAAGCCAATTGATAAAAAAAAAATCCATTCAGAAGTATTGCTTTAGTATTTGTAATACCAAGATGGAAAGTATGTATTTTTGAATTGATTGATCTCCAAATCAGGGAAAATGAGAAATGGGTAAGTTAGTAGTTACCTGTTGCATTGTAACAAATCTCCCCAGAGTGTAGTGGCTTAAAATAACAATCAGTTATTATCTCTCACAGGTTCTGTGGGTTAGGGTATGGTTTGGCCCCTGGTCTTATAGAGGTTGCAGTTAGGTATCAGCTAGTGTTAGGCTGCATTGTTGGCCAGAATACCCATCCACTTNATTTTCTTTTAAAAAAAGATTTTATTTATTTAGAGAGAGAGAGCGAGCATGTGAGTGCAGGCCAGGGGGGGGGGGGGGGGGGGGGGGAGGGGAGGCAGAATATTGCCTTTTATGACTTAACCCTGGAAATCATGCAACACCATTTCTACCACATTTTATTGGTCAAAGAATGTATGAAGATTCATCTTAATTTCAAGAGGAGGAAACAAAGAACTCACATCTTGATGCAGGAATGTTAACATTTCATCATAAGAAAAGCATGTGGAATGGTATGTGAACATATATTGATGCAACTACTTTGGGACCATACTTGAGGAACGTGGAGCTATGACTCCAGTGTACCATGCAGGCACGCACACAAGAACATACACACGAATGCACCCACAAGTCCAGACATTGTAAGGCTGGGCCTAACTAGGACTCATCAGCTTAGATTTCAATTAGCAAAGGATTATGGGGGTCCTTCTGAACTGTTTGCCTATGGGGATGAGAACTGCTATGTGCAACCACTCACAAAGCATTCGTTGAATTGCAGTCTGACACCCATTTGAAGGGTGTTTAAAGAAAAAGAAGTCTAGGAGTCAAAATTGAAAGTGCAAATTGCAAATGCTTCCCTTCTAGAGTGATAGGGCTATAAATACCAAGGCTGTTTCTGTTAAACAACAAATGGAAATGCTCCAGAATCAATGAGAGGTGTTAGCACCAGGGAAAAGCAGCATCTTAAATCCTTACGCTAACAATTAAATCAGACACATTTGACACTTTATCTGAGACACTCCTGGCAGTACTCTCTTCTTCACGGCATGATTTGGAAACTCACAGCAGGTGACAAGCAGATTTGGGGGCATCATCAGTTTGGCTTTCTCAGCACTCTCCCCAAACATAATTCAATATATTTTATTCAAGCCAGTTTCACGGTTTTTGAGAAAAGGCAATTGGTGAAAATGAATGGGTTTCCAGAAATGTACGCCATGGCGTCATGATGCCAAAGAATTGACCCACTCAATAACAGTTGAATATTAACACAATCAGAAAAAAGTGATTTATCTATAAGACCCCAAGGACATTCAGTTACAGTCCCTGTGAATCATGAGAAATCTGTCTGGGAAAGCATGAAACCTCAGAGATTACTCACCTCACCATATGTCATGCTTATTCAATTAGAGGAAAAAAAATATTTTTCCTGCGATCATTGTAACTGGGCTATTTTTATAAGATAGCTAAGCTGCTAAACAAATAATAAAATGGAAACAATATAACTTCAGAATTTTAAGAATCTCACTTCTTGAAAGTGTTCTAAATGCCTTAAGCCTGCTAGAATGGAAGTCCTAGAGCAAGACTCTGGGCATTGCTCCGCCGTAACTGTATGGTGAGGTGTTTTGGTTCTTGGAGATACTGACACCAGGAGTGGCCACTATTCAGAGCTGACAAGATGCCCCACTGCCAGCTCCCGAGCAGAGTAGCGGACGGGGGAGGGGGGCAGCCAGGCTGGCAGACTCCGTGTGTGTAGCACTAGAGTGCAGACCGCAACGTCAGATGGAACAGTGTCTGAATCCTGACTTACTCATCCATTAGCTGTGCAACTTTGATGGGTTTCTAGACCTCTCTGAGCCTCCATTTCACCATTGATAAAATGGGGACTGTAGTATCTCCCATGTCAGGACCTAGCAGTGTCAGACCAAAGTAAGTGGGTAACAATTAGGATTAGTGGTGGTCTCTGGTTCTCTCCACTACCCCATCTGTAGTTACCCAGAGAGAGTCCCAAGACTCACAGTGAAGGCTAGAGCCAATTACAGAAGTCCTACAGAGCAACGCTGCCAGCAATCTGAGGGCGTTCCCCGGGGAAATACAGACTATGGTGTAAATGGTGCCAGGTGTGCAGATAAACTTAACCACCAGCACACCGTCCAGGTGGCCGCCCTTGTTCCAAACTATGAAGGACTGGGATTTGGGGGGCTTGTTTCTGGGATTTTAGGAGGATGGGAGCAGATCCTAGTACAGACTTCAAGTTCTTGACTTCCACAGTCCATCGTGCTCATTGTTAGACAGGGTCGAGTATGTGCTCTGCAACTGAGCAGAACATTTGTGAGAAACCTTGATCTGTACCTGAAGGAGGATGGGGAAAGGGTAGCTCGAGGTGGCTTCTAATACCATCTAGATGGAGGAGGGGAAAGGCAAATTCCAGACCCACTGCTCTCCGTACTTCCCTCTCGCTGTTCCACTGTAGCTCTGATTTTTTGGGGAAGGGAGACGTAAGAGCAGCAAACAAGAAATTCTCTCAACGTCCACAGCAGTAGTCTGGGAGACAGGAGGAAAATTCTCAGCCCTAAGTCTTATTTCTTAATCTTTGTGCACCCTGCAGCCATCAGAATGGAAGTTCTATACCTCCCAGCTTCAACCCTAGAGTAAAAGCCATGTTTGGAGCACTGGGTGTTATATGCAAGCAATGAATCATGGAACACTACATCAAAAACTAATGATGTACTGTATGGTGACTAACATAACATTAAAAAAAAAAAAAGCCATATTTGGTGCTTGCGTAACCCCCAGGCTTCCTGGTTTTCTCTTTGTGTTGGATGCCCATAGCTTCCTACCTTCAATATGGCTCAGAAAGTTTTTTTGTTTTGTTTTGTTTTGTTTTCAAATTATCCAGGAATTTCATTGACTTTATCAGGAAACTTATTAAACATACTTAAATAAATTAGAAGTCCTCTGTACTAAGTACACTCCACCATGACTCAAGCATTCAGACAGCTTGAAGCATGCAGTTCCCGAGATGGAATCCGGCTAGGACTGACTCATAAAGCACCTGCTGCTTGTTCCACAGCTGCTCCATGCCCTTTGTGTTATTGGCCTCCT
Organism: Ailuropoda melanoleuca; assembly: GCF_002007445.2. Lineage (NCBI taxonomy): Eukaryota > Metazoa > Chordata > Mammalia > Carnivora > Ursidae > Ailuropoda > Ailuropoda melanoleuca. The sequence continues at coordinate 121,558,540 of NC_048219.1, read as the reverse complement.
TGTTTGGCATTCTTCTCCAAGACTTGAAAAGAATGAGGTGATTTTCATACTTCTTTCCCTAGACAGGGAGCAGGGGATCATCTACACATATATGATGGGAGGTGCCTGAGGAAGACTGAGAAAACAATTCTCTCATCAGATCACCCTTGAATGGCTCAAAACAGGCCATGAAATTTAACAACAGGATGGTGAAAACCAAGGTGAGACAGAGCTCAGGAACGTTGCGTCCTCCTCTTGTCCTCTTGAACAATGCTTCCTCTTTGGGCCACCCAACTTTTCCACGTGTGAAGCATGACAGTCACACGTATTTGTAAGATTCCATCGCTCCACCCTTAGCTCCTTGTGCAAAGCTGATTCTTCTGCCGTGCAACCAGACTTTCTAATAGGAAACTTCTGAACACTTAACTGTTTCTTCACTATCTCATCAGCCCTTAATCTAGATGGCCTCCCTTATGTCCTAGCAATTGATTGTGCAGCAACAATCTCTTGTATCCACTAGAATTTGTTGAGTGTGGTGTTTCAGAACACAGATGGGGCCCCTGATTTATGTTGAAATCCACACACTGTTATTGAAGAGCTGGGTGGCTTTGGGCAAAAGGTAAAACATACTTTTGTTAGGTGTTAAATGGGAATCATTACAGTATAACATCAGATTTTGAGGATGCTAACTAAGGTCACCTATATAAAATGCTTAGCTCATGACCTAATACATAGCAGGTATTTGCTGAATGGAAATGTTTGTGTTATGAATCAGTTTTTTTTTTCTAATATGGCTGTAACAGGGCACAAAATGTTTGCCAATGATTTTACCTTAATTATCCTTTACCGGCCTTGAGTTCAGAGGAGTAATTGTGTTTTCTATGTGAGTGTTTTGGTGATACCAGCTCCAGAGGGACAGAGCTTTCGTCTGTTTTATCTCCCCTGCAACTCTGATCCTGCCGCAGTGTGTGGCGGAGGGGAAACACTCAATAAACACATCTGTTGAATTAATGAATAAATGAACGGATGATAGAGGGTCCAAAAATATGAATGGACTGCAACATTATACATAAAATAATAGAAAATCAGGGGTGATGATTTTATTACAAGGGACCAAACTCCGTTCTAAAAATAAACTCACCTTTTTTGAGAATTTTATACAACAGAGGATTAATTTAGTCTAATGCTTTTTATAATCTGAAGTACTAAATGTATATAGTGTGTACCATGTTAACGTAGAGAAAATATTTTCTTCTGGTAATCAACATTCACTCACTTCTCTTTGGAATTATGCTTTATAATGTTCTTTCTTAAGAAAATTCTAGGTGAGCGGTTTTGGTTTGGATCTATGTGGTAGCAAACATCTCTGATATCCTGAAATGGACAAATGACTGTGAAAGGAAGCTTTTTACTCTTCTGATAATATGGGATGTCAGTTCCAGATCGAGACAGCAGACACATTTTGCAACTTGATTTCTACATATATTTCTAAATTTTGTTTTCTGCCTTGTAGAAGTGAGTTTTCCAGGACTAAAAATTATCATTTTCTATTATGAACTAGGTTTCTTATCCATACTAGTAAAATCTTTTTAATCACTAAATCTCTCTGACATTGTTCAAATTTTAAAAGCTAGTGGAGGAAGCATCATGACACAAGTCAGTTGTAGTTAGATGGGCAATTGTTCTATGGGGAACAGTCTTATATAAGCAGAAACTAGCCATAAAATGACATAATAGGTCATAGATACATCTCATTTCCTCTCCATGTGGGGAACCACCAAAGGAAGTCTTTAATACAATGGAAAATAGGATTTTTTTTTCAAAGCACGAAAACAGTAAGTAATGGGGCTTGAACATTAGAGCGAATACTGGAAAATCCTAGGTTGCTTTTTCTACATTCCAACCGTGAAGTGCTGAAGAAATCAAGGTGTGTCTCAGAGAGCTTTTAAATGTTGTGGAAATAAGACTTTCATGCACTTTGTACCCCTATACATAACCTAGCACATAACTTTTCAAAATAGCTGTGTACTAAATATTCCTGTATCTCTAGAATCTTAGTTCCGAATCAAGACAGCAAAGACATGGCCACGGATTTCCTTCAAGTTTAATTAGCAGAGAGAAGGAATTAAGACCATCTCAGGTGATTCATTCACCTCTGCTTTTCAGTAGAAACCGAAGTAAGTGATGATACAAACTTTTATAACTTGCTTCTTCTTGCCTTCTTGTAAAACATGAAATAAGCTCATGAGAATACGGTTAGAGGAAAACCTGCTATGCAGTTGTTTTCATGATCTCCAAATAACAGTATCTGACATTTACTAAGCGTCTACTTATTTAACAAACATTGTTTTTAGTGCTTTAGAGGACTTTACTCATTTAAAGTCAATAGAACTTCATTATCGTTAGAAAGATCCCATTATTCTCCTTTCACAGACCTGGAAGCTAAGGCACAGATGGCTGCTGAGTTCCTTGGCCGCCACACAGGACGAGGTTGAGTCAATCCCTGGAGTCAATCCCCAGCAGTCTGGCTCCTTCGCTCGCGTCTTCCTCCCCTGTACTGGCTTCTGTGTGGCCACTAAAGGTCAGCTTGGTCATCTTTCTCCCCCAGCTCTAGGCTGAATCTGGCTCTTCCCACTGCTTTGGGTTTAGCCCTAGCTCTCAGGACTCCAGTGTTTATTTAGAATACAGGTGCTGGTTACCTTTCCACTGGATCGCACTGTGGCATCTGCAAGCCTTCATCTACTCTAGGCACTGAGTATCTACATTATTTTGCCCTTGTTCTCTAATCGAGTCTGGACTGGCTTTTGAAGCATGTACATGGCGCGAGCATGCACAGAGCACGGCAGCCGCACTCGCTGTATGGCTCCTTAGGGTTCTGTGTCCTTTCCTGTTGAATTTGCACCCTCCAGCCTTTCTGGATTTTCTATCAGTGGTTTTTGGGTTGCTCCCCTGGGTGTCTTGCCTAGTACTCATGCCTACTAAATCAAGCTTGCTTTTGACAGATAATTTGTATAATTTATTAGGATGTGGGAGTCTCGAAATGTTTTTGTATCTCCAGTGACTTGGTGTAAACTGGATGGTGATGGGCCAGAAAATCATTCTTCCAGCCCCGCAGAAATCACTGCGTGACTCACACCATGATTCAGTTGGAGGCAGCTTAAATGTTGTGTTGGACTCTCATGCAGTTTGCTGTCAACCCATTCTGAAATCACTATAATAACCTGCAGATCTGAAGTGTGCTCTGTTTGGTGGGTGGCAAATCTGTTTCTAAACATATTTCTTCCGGGAGCAAATTCCTAGCAGGGTTTACATTTCTTAACTACTCTTTATAGTAAACATCATCCCATAATGGCTACATTTGCATGTCATAGTAAATGTGTGTGTGTTTGTGTGTGTGTGAAAACACAAAGTACAAATCTATTTTCAGTTTTGTTTTTATTTTATCATTTGAGATTCACTCATCTTGAAAGGATCAGTGATGCAGAGTCATATATAATTAAAATACCAAAATACCAGATAATGATTTTGTTAATTTCAAAGGAAATTCCTGGCTATCTGATTCATTCATATGATAATTTAAAATTTTTTAATTATCCGGATAGTTGCAGTTCCTCATGTTACAACACCAAGTCCAGAAAAAACATGTGAATTTGGGAGCTGTAAGTGCACACAGATTGCTAGGGATTGCTAACTGGCATGCATTAAATTAACAGAGTCAACATAGTAACTTACCATATCCTTTAGTCTTAAAGTGCTTAATTTCAATATTTCTCTCTGATGATTTTTTTCCAAAATTGTAGAAGGCATAAATGCCATCATGTTTTTAGCCTATATGGTATCCACTCCGAAATCAGCCACACTAGCACTTGTTTTGTGGGTTTGTGCAAGGTTTTGAACACCAATAAAATCTAGGCCAATCATGGTTTGAAAAAAAAAATCCTTATGTATATTTTCTCTGCTGCAAGAACTTCAGAGATGTTACATAGAGTGAAAGCCCTATAGGGCTTCTGGTTACCATCAGACCTTTGGAATTTCAATAGAAACCAGGAACGGTCTGTGTAAAAAGCTTCTTAATATTTTATGAGCACGTTAAACTTCCTACAATTTGTTTTTTCAGAAAGTGTGTTTATTATTTTCTATCTGATTTTCCTCAGAATGTAGCAGTAAAATTCTGAAAAGGAGAAGGGTCCATAATATTTATCCCAGGTCTCTCTTCTAAGTTCCAGATGCACAAATACAGCTGCCTGGTGATGTGTCCACTTGGTGACTCAGAAATCTCACTGTTCACAGACCAGAATGGGTCTCCTGATTCCTCCCCCAAACCCCAGTGAAACCTTTCCTATTCTGGGCCTCCCCAGCTGAGAAAAGGATGCTGATAGTCACACAGTTGCCAAGCCAGAAGCCTTACGTAAGCATTTTTATTCGAGTATAGTCTATGGAGCATAAAAAGCATAAAATGCATTCATCTGAAGCACACATTTCAAGAAATCTCTACTTACAAAGACACTTGCCGTCATTGTCCAAATGCCAGAAGTTTTCCCGGTGACCCTCCGGGAGTCCCTGATCCCTCCTTCTTCATGTGTAGACCTTCCCCAAGCCCTGACTGTTCTTTCTCCATTGTTCATCTTGAGCCTTTTCATGTTTCTCCTTCCCCACTGCTGTCACCATGACCATCAGTCTCTAATAACTTGTCTCCCCACTTCTAGTTTTGCCAATTCCTTATCTTTACAGAGTAATCTTTAAAAAAACCATAACCCTGAACATCGCATTTCCCTTCTCCATTAACTTCACTTTATACTTAGAATAAAATGGACACTTGTCATTAAAGCTTAAAGTGAATGCCTTGTGCCTTAAAAAGTGGCCCTTGAAACCTTCCAGCGTATGTCTCCTTATATACATCCTTGTCCCTCCTCCCCCCCAAGCTCCTGGAAAATGCCCTGAGGGCCTTGTGCACATACCAAACTTGGTGTGAATGCTTTCCTTCTTTTCCCCCTCACTCCCACCCCACTCCCACGCACACTCACACCCACACCTGACCCTTCTCTTCACATGGCCCGTTCCTCCTCATGCTTCTTTCTCAGATTAAGGACCACCAGGCAATAAAGATTTTTCTTGCCTCAGTCTAAAGGACAACTCCCCGTTTAGTCTCAGAGAATCATGCCTTTTCCCTTTACAGCGGTTTGCCGCGGATATATGTAAGAGTTGCTTCTAGTTGTGTACGCATTACCTAACTCCCCTCAAACTCCATTAGGGAAAGACCAAGAATGTTATTTTATTCCCTCTTCCCTAACAGCTAGCAGTGCACCTGGCATACGCAAAGTACTTAGTAAATAATTGCTGAATGAATGAATAAATCCATGAATGTGTACTTGTCTCTGAGAACAATGCAGAAGGGGAGAATTGAGAGGAAACAGAGGCAGGTGTGGACAGTTCCTCTGAGAAGTTAAAGTTAAGGAAGGATTATTTTTTCCTCAATTGAATGAATTTCCGAAACGGTTCCTGGACAATTCCTCTTTTCCTGAGTCGAATATCGCTCTGAGAAAAGCATGGCTTCCTACAATATCCCTGGAGAAGAATTCAGGGGGCAAAAGTCAGTTTCTCTCCTGACTGACTTATCTGTCCTTTGACCCCCATAGCCCATCTTATTCCATTGGGTCTGATACCACCTGGGGGAAGATTTTTGCAGGCATCTCACTGGCTTGATTTTGTAATTTCGGTGGAATCGGTAGATGATCCGAATCCTGGAACACAGTGGCAGGCTAAGGACAGGGGGTCGGAAGGGGTGGGGAGGTTTCAAAGAGAGATGGTAGCAGATCTTTTTGGAAAAGAGTATGAGGTTGGATTCTATGAGTAGTGATTTTGAATTTTATTTTCTTCTTTTGTATCACAATTCACTTCTGATAGTCTCTAGCCTTCATGCAGTTTTGTGAATACCTAACCTGGTGTTGGCTGTGCTTCGGAAAACTCAGGGAGGATATTGAGTGACTGTTCCGTGCCCAGCTCTAGAGAACAGAAGGGCAGCAGCCCAGAGCAGGGCTGTGAGGTGGAAAGAGGTATCCGGCAAAGATGTTCAGAGTAGCAGAGCAGAGCCAGAGCTGACAAATCACTACAGGATGAATTTGTCCAACATGTCACCATTCCTTAGGAGTTGCAGAAATACAAGGGGCGAGAGCTGAGATCCCCTGGCTGGACGGGATGGGGCACATTCTGCGCCAGCTGTAGTAAATAGATGAGTGATCCCTGAAGCCTAGAGAACGTGGGGACATTTGGGTTGCTCTCTCTGGGTCACATGACTTAAAATTCTCTCACGTAGACATTTCTACCTCAAAGCAGACGACACCTCAGGAAAAAACCCAACTGTATTTTGGGCTGAAGGCTTCTTGTTTAAGAAAAGTAAAATATCTGGCTGAATCAACTGGACCCTCAGTCAGGTTCACTTTGGACTGAATTAACTCTGTCTTCTTTCTTCAAAATGCTTAATGCGATCTGTCAATTTAAGAAATGGGAAATTTAGTGGACACGCAGGGGGATAGCTCATCTTAGCCCCTGTGCTCTGTCAGAGTGTAGGAGGGTGACAGGGTTGGGGCTGTTAGGAGTCAGAGAGTTACAAAGGGCATGTTTGGGGAAAGCAGATAGAGAATGAGAGGTGGGATACTGCCAGACAGAAATGCCGCTGACTTTGTGATTTTGTTCTTCCTATATTCAATCATCTTTAAATGAGTCAATGATGCAGTTGGGTGCAGTTCTTAAAATAAGCCAAATAAAACCAGCCCCGCCACATATGAATAGTTTGGAAGACTGGAAGAGAAAGAGCGAAGATAAAATATATGTGGCCTGACTCCCCACCCCACTGGCCTAGCCTGCTCTACGGGTTTGACTTGAGTTCTGAGTAAGAAGGATGGGGTCAGTTTTGCTGGCTTCATTGGATAATTGACCCAAATCATCTATTTATTTCATGGAATACAATGCCTTGATCTAAGAGGAAATCCTTAAAACATTTCTTTCCTATTAGAGATGACTGTGTGCATTGTTTTTGGTTAGAATAGCAGCTCAGTGACAACAGGACCTCCCTCTGTAGTCACGGCTTCGAAGAGCAGCCGGAGTGCATCAGGGACTCGCTACCTGCCAGGCCACGTGCATACTTCAGGTCGCCTTCGCCACAATGCCCTATGCCACAGATGAAGAAAGAGATTCTCCGAAGAATTGGAAACTTCCCTAATCGACCTAAGTCCTCAGTACTAGTGAGGGGCTGGGCCGGAAATTGAGTAGGTCTCTCTGAGTCCAAAGCCCATGAGCCACCCCCTAGGCCTTCCCGCTGCAGTAAGTCAGTAGTACCCATCACTCCTTTATTTGCCCTGGGTACCTAGTAAAACAATTGAGAGAGTAAGAGGGCCTTTAAGTCTCCACCTTATCTGTGATAGAAAGGAATTAGATGATTTTATAAATAATAGAGCTTTTCCAGCTCTAACATTGCAAGAGTCGACAAGTCTTAAGAGAATGGGAATCTCCCCACCCTCTGAGCACATGGAATTGATTTGCAGCACGCACAGCGGCCAGCTCTGACGTAGTCCACTCCATGATGAAGCCCACGATGAACGCAGGTCTCGTAAATGGACTTGGGCCAACAGGAAAGAAAAATATTACTTAGCTATCAGAAAGAATGAATTCTCAACATTTGCTGCAACATGGACAGCACTGGAGGAGATAATGCTAAGTGAAATAAGTCAAAGCAGAGAAAGACGATTATCATATGATTTCTCTCATCTATGGAACATAAGAACTAGAAAGATTGGTAGGGGAAGAAAGGGATAAAGAAAGGGGGGGTAATCAGAAGGGGGAATGAAGCATGAGAGACTATGGACTATGAGAAATAAACTGAGGGCCTCAGAGGGGAGGGGGGTGGGGGAATGGGATAGGCCGGTGATGGGTAGTAAGGAGGGCACGTATTGCATGGTGCACTGGGTTATACGCAACTAATGAATCATCGAACTTTGCATCGGAAACCGGGGATGTGCTGTATGGTGACTAACATAATATAATAAAAAATCATTAAAAAAAACAAAAATCAAAAACAAAAAAACGTACCAGCTGGTCACTTGGCCACAGAAAAGAACTTGCGAAAAGGTGGGCAAGAAAACGTTTTATCTACCTTTACTCCAGCCCATTTTCCTCTGATGCCCTTTCTCTCACAGATTGTCTTGAGGTGCAAGCCTCCAGGCTCTCTAGGTGGAATCCACATCCCGACTGCTCACAACTCTCCCAGTGGCCGACCGGTCCTCTGTTAGCAATTCCCACAGCTAAGCGAGTTTGCCAAGAAATGTGAAGCGCATCTTGTCTGTGTAGGTGTTTAGGTTTTATAAATACCTTTATAAATTCCAAGATACAGGGCCTGATTCTCTTTAAGCTGGGTTGCCAGATAATATAGAGGAGGTCAAAGTAAGTTTGAATTTCAGATAAACTAGTAACAATTTGAATGTCCCCCAAATTACATGGAACATACTTACACTGACAGATTATTCTTTGTTTATCTGAAATTTAAATTTAACTGGTGTCCTGGACTTTGTTTTCTAAGTATGGCAACCATACTCATAGAAGGGAGAATATTTTATGTAGCTTTTTGGGTGGGATTTAGGTCAAAAGTAGCACACATTGGAACAACAACTAGTTGGACTTGTATTTATTACTTTACCATTTCAGGAACTCTGGTGTGGAACATCTGCCATGCTATCAATGTGCTTTTAGTGGGTGTACTACTGTTTAAATCTCTCGGGTTAGAAGTCTCTCCTTTCTAAAGGAAAAAACCAACCCCCTCCCCAACACACACAACATTAAACTCATTCATGAAATCAAAGAGATCCTAACCGTTGATAGGAGAACTTCTAAAGGATGCAGCATATTTTGCTGACATCTGTGACTGTGCTCTTTGAACTAATTGGGAAATGTTGTATGTTGGCAGGCTTTAATTGAGAAATATGTTTCCCCTTAAGGGTGATTTGTCTAATGGGCTGTAGAAATGCTTTTTCTCTGCCTCAGAAAGCCTTTTCCTATTTGCTAATGGTCCAGCCTCCTCACCTTTTCCCCACCCCGGAGTTCACTGAACTCGGGAATCCTGTGATTAAGCCAGAGAAGGTTTCAGGCCTGACTTCAACTTGAACCAGGAGTTTCAGCTTTCTGGGCGGCAGGAACCTCCTCTAGAGATGGGGCTGAAGAAATCATCTGTGAGGTTGCACAGTCAACACTTACTGACCCAGAGCAGGGCTGGGTCTGGAGAAGAGGAAGAAGGTAAATGAAGAAAGGAAAAAATGGGCTTTTAGTTATGGCTTCATTGTGAGACTCTTCCACCCCCCAACCCCTGTCCCAGGTCCTTGGGCCACGGTGGGACTAGGTTGCCCAAAGAATTTTTATGTATGTTTCCTCATTCAAAGATAAACATGTTCTGGACTCTAAAGAATTCAGCATTTTGCCATGAAAACATAAAATTTAGCAATGATACTGGAGTCCAAAGAGATATTTTGTCTATGTGGTCCCAAATATGTAGGGTTTGAATGCATCTTAATGTTTCTGTAAAATGTTTAGGCTGATGCTTGGCAAAAGGAAGGTGAAGTCCATGACGTCATGCAAATGAACAGAGAAGCTAGATCAGGTAATGCTGTTAAATAGGGAGAGCCAGACAATCGGTTCGGTCAGGAAGCCAAATGAGTCATACTGACTCATATTTTCATGTCATCGCAAAGACAATGAGTATGAGGGGCTGTGTGGGATCTGTTTTCTGCCTTGGTTCATTTCGAGTCTCATAACCCTCATTACCCTTCACACTGTAGATAAGACAGTGATGTCATAACAGGATGCGGCAGAAAAACACATGAAAATAAACACTGATGTCCTTCCTCCACTGAACAGTTGAACCTCAAAGCAGAGAGGTGTGAGTCTCATTACTTCCTTTCCAATGGTGAAATCAAGGTTGTTTCATTGTCTTTTCCATACATCTCTGCTGGTGAGAAAACGGTTTGGGTTTCGAACTCAAAGGCATATGCTTAGCATCACTGCGAAGTAGTTGGAAGGCCTATCACACCTCCTAGAAATAGAGTCTAGACTGCTACATCTAGAGCAATGATTTGTAGCTCGTTTTCATCTAAACACTGAGATTTATTTATTTATTTGTTTAAAAGTGCATCACTAGATATATCACTGTTTCGCAGAAATTCAATGCTATCTAAAGTGTAAACTGTCAGCACAATAAACTTCTTCCATCTGGTGAAGTCTCAAATAGTCCTTTTTATTTTTTTTACAGTGCATGGAACAGATTCCAGTGGATCCTCTGCTGAGGAAGAGGAGAAAGGAAATCCATGGGGAAGGAGTCCCTCAGTGGATGGGGCTGCCGTCTGGAAGGTGGCGAGCTCTGCGAGGCCCAAAGTCACCCCTGCTCGGCCCGCTGGGTCTTCGAAGTCCCTTCAATTGAGATTCGCCTACCCTTTCACTTCCTCTCTCTTACTTTCCCTTCACTGAAAATAATGGACAAGTGATTTAAAGCGGGGGAAGAGCCCCTCTGAACCATCCCAACTATAATTTACCAATTACTAAGTGGTTTGTTGTTGCAATTGTTTCATTTTTTTTAGTTATTATTATCTTGTGGGTTTTTTTTTTTTCCTTTAGAAAGACAAGTTAGAAAATGGCTGTGGGATGTAGGATTTCCAAATAAGTGTGTTCCTCCAGGCTTTTTCTGTGTCATTAGAGCTCTAAAGGTCTAATGTGGCCTTTAAAATTTCAGTAAAAAAATAACCCTCTGCCACCTGATTTTTGAGTTTATACTGAATTTTTGTCTTTCTTTTAAAGATATTCCCTCTTCATGTCCCCTACCTTTTAATTTAATCAACTTAAGGAAAAATAAAAGAAAACAATGACATTGCACTTTACCTCTTGGATCTGTTTTGGGTACTGATTGCAGGAGTCAGTACTTGATCAGGAAGCAGTATTTCCATACTGTCACCAATTAGTTTTGTTGAACAGAGGAAACTGGAAACAGTCAATATGAACACAGTTCTTCTAAGGGTGAGATAGTACATAAATTCTTAGAGAAACAATAACCATTTCAAAAGATTTTTATTTGAATATTTACACTTTGGCATGACATTGAACTTTTAAAGTATAGACCTGTATATTCTTTATTGGCTAAGCCAACTGTGAATATATACTTGTAAAACCTCACAACAGTCAGTGTGAATCTAATAGAAGAGAAATTATAACACTAAACTTTGTCTTTATTGTATTTTTACTCAGTATTACTGAATACCAATATTTGCTGATGGAATTTTGAAGTTATGCCTGAGGAGAACAATGTAATGTTTTGATAAATGCCAGCTATTAAAATAAGTAGAAACTATGTATTTTAAATGGTACTATTAATATTTCAAAACAAAAAGATAATCAAACCAGCAAGAGATTTATAGGTATAAATTTATTTCTGTCTCACACACAGGTTTATTCTTCTGATAGGTAGGGATAATCAGTAAAAAAACTAATAAGGAAGTAATTATATTTGTCTTCTACCAGCAAGATGAGACAGAAAACTAAAGTAATTATTAATTTGAATCAACCCACCCTATCTTTTACCTCCAAAAATAAAAACAAAAGCAAAAATAAGCACACAAACACCAAAATTGAGACCTCAATCATCAAACATTCCAGATGACAGACATTTTAGAGGGCTTAGTTCTTGTTTTTGCTTTCATAGGAAAACAAATGGCCTTGGAAATAAAGGTAAATGCTTTATTTCTTATAAAAAGCATTCTTGCAAAGGCGGGGAAAAAGCTAGTGGCTAAAATGCAACAAACATACAAATATTTCATGTCACATCTAGATCATGTTAATACGTATGTTCGTTTGCTTTCCCGCAATAAATTTAGGTGAAAAAATGTGAAGCTGACATGAAAACCTGATGGAACACTAGGCTTTCATCTTTAGATTACTTTATACACTTTATCTCTTGGTAATTGTTTGAGAATTCACTTCTGCAATTACATGGAATACCTATTACTGGAATACAGACTGCTATCACCTTCCTGTATTGCTACATTTCTTCTTTGCAAATCCGGCCCTGGCTTCCCTTACTGTCTCCCGTTTTTCTAAACAAAAAGAAGGAAGACTAAACATGAGGGGATCATTTTGACTCTTATAACAGTGGTCTGAATGAATCTTCGGTGAACTGGAAATTTAGTTTGGATGGTCATGATTTCCAACTTACAGACATCTTCTGAAACACTCATTGTATTTTATGGTCCAATGTTCTCTGTCTTTCATTCCATTAATTCTAGTAACTCACATAATGAAGACACAGGCCCCTCTCTTAATTGTTAATTTCCAGGCCTTAGAAGTCAGCTCTACTGACATTAGTAAGTGCTGGCTTTGAATACAGTTTGATCTCTCCCTGGCTTCAAGCTGTGAGCAGCATGTTAAACATCCTGGAGACACCAGTTCTTGTCTCTCTGGAAGCCTTGTGTGCAACACAGTCATGCCTCAAGTCTCTTCTCATGTACCCCTGCTTTTTCACTTTTCCCATACTTCACACACAAAAAAAGCTGAGAAGTGTGAAACAAGATTATGCCCCCTCTGGAAGGAAAATTGGCTCATTCTTAAAAATTCCCTATTTTCCTATCTTCAGACATTAGTATCTTTGTGTTTATTATGCCCCAGTGCTGCATCCCTCCCAATTTATGTACAACCCATTACAAAGACAAACATTTGGAAGCAAAACTAATGTACATATTGAAAGAATTCTTGGTTCTAGTTGAGACATAGCGACTTAGCCATGCATTTGGCAGTTTTCTTTTTATTTTCCCTAAGGACTCCATCTAAACTGCGCACACAATCAAGAAAATGGGTCTGTGTTCAAGCAGCAAAGGTCAAAATAAAAGCAAAATGGGGTCCTTGAGGAAGGGCTGTAAGAGCATCTTGTACCCCAACTTCACCTATTTTAGAATAGCTTGAAGGTTCTAGGACTGAAAACAAAGTTTCTTTTTTCAGATCACAGAAGTAATACATGCTCATAAAGAGAATTTTTAAAATACAGGGGAAGGGGGCGCCTGGGTGGCACAGCAGTTAAGCGTCTGCCTTTGGCTCAGGGCGTGATCCCGGCGTTCTGGGATCGAGCCCCACATCCAGGCTCCTCTGCTGGGAGCCTGCTTCTTCCTCTCCCACTCCCCCTGCTTGTGTTCCCTCTCTCGCTGGCTGTCTCACTCTGTCAAATAAATAAATAAAATCTTTAAAAAATAAATAAATAAAATAAAATACAGGGGGAAAATCAAGAAAAAAATTATGTACAATCTCACCACTAGAGAAGCCCACTGTTGAAATATAGCTGTTATTTCCCATAAAATAATACAGTAACTTAAAAGTATAATTACTCTACACATACAATTTTGTATCGTTTTTTCCTTCTAGTGTTTGATAGTGAGCACTACCATTTCATACACTGCAAACCCATGGAAACCATGGCATAGGTATACTAGCGTTCACTGGCTTCTGCTGGGAAATTTAGAAATCAAGTCTTCTCCCGAGGATACTAATTTCTTACATATGTGTGGTTCTCTAAAGGCTTTTCAGATGCTGTACCCAATTTAGGTCCTCAACAGAACAGGGAAAATACTATTATCATCTCCATGTAACAGATGAGGAGCTGAGTCCTGGAAGAGATATATGCCAAACCCAAGACCAGAGGAGTCTGGACCAGTGCCTGTGAGTATCAACTTCACTACTGCACGTGGTGTTAGAGGCAATCAAAGAGAAAACAGATGCTAACCAAACCTAAAGGCAAAACTGAAGTCCCAAACGAGCTCAAGTCTCCTGCTTCTATTAATGGTGCCTCCTAGGATCCAGCCTTGGGTGCCATCTTTGGAATAAGGCGACCCTCTCCCTTATTCCTTATCAAATTAAACTGTCAGGAAAAGTAGCTCTTTATTGACCACAAAATAACTGAAAATTCCAAAACCTGAATTCAAGGCTATCTGTAACCCAGACCTGGCCACCTTTCCTACCTCTATCCACTATGCACACAATGCAAGTTTTTCTCAAGGCAAGGACTGGTTCCTCTACAACAGAATCACTTGTAATGATGCTTAAAAGGCTTATAGGGCACCTGGCTGGCTCAGTTGGTGAAGTGTCCGACTCCTGATATCAGCTCAGGTCTTGATCTCAGGATTGTGAGTTCGAGCCCCACATTGGGCTCCATGCTGGGCATGGAGCCTACTTGAAAAAAAAAAAAAAGAAAAAGAAAAAGAAAAAGATAGTTTTATGGAGGTAGACCCAGGAATCTTCAACTTTAAATAGTTAAGGATTCTTAAATATGAGAACCTTCCAGGCAAACTGAACTGGTTTCTTATTAGACTGCCTACATTTCTCTGCTTCCATGCTTTTTAAATTTTTTTTTCCAAATTGTTACTTCCTTTTCTTTTTTTTTTTCTTTTTTGAGATTTTATTTATTTATTTGGGAGAGGGAAAAAGAGAGAGAACTACGAGCAGGGGGAGGGGCAGAGGGAGAGGGAGAAGCAGACTCTGACTGAGCAGGAAGCCTGATGCGGGGTTCAACCCCAAGACCCTGAGATCATGACCTGAGCTGAAGGTAGCTGCCTAACTGACTGAGCGACCCAGGAACCCCTCGATTGTTACTTTTGTACAGAAGATTCCTCCCTTCACTTTCCACATGTTCAGATCCTGCTTACCCTTCAAGGCCCAGCAGAAATGGCACCCCTATGAAGTGTACCTCCCCAGCGGCCTCTCCCCTTTCTGGGCTCTCATGCACTCAGTGCTTATGAAAGAAATCAGCCTTGCTTTCCATGTCTTACTCTCCTGTATTTGAGAAACTACATTTGTCAGAGTAACTTGGTCACATATCCTTTAAATTAGTTATGAAATTCAAGACAACATTTTTTATCTGGAGGAATTACGGAGCCTCTGTTTATGCACAAGTGTCTTAGTGTGCAGACAGCTGGTCATGCTCTTTGGGTAAGATTCATTTGAAGCTGTTGCCAAATCTACCAGGTACCTGAATCTAGATTCCTCATGATGACGTCATGGCTTGTCTACTGCTTCTCAAATATTTCTTACGGGTGTTTTAGAAAGTGAGAGTTACAAGACTACCAAAGCGATCTCATGATTGTGCCCTTTCCGGCAGTCAAACTGGGAAGCATTCTGTGAAGCAGGTGCACTGAGGCTGTACTGACATTTTCAGGCAGCAGGGGATGCTTTCCGTGTTGTACAGAAGAGACCACACGGCCTAGAGTCGGGGCCACAAGTTCAAACGGATATAGGCTAGGCAGATAACGTAAACGAAGAACGGTGGTTCTGGGTAAGGTGCTACAGAACTCCAGTCACCAGGCATTTGCACCAAACTTACATTGGGAGACACAGTGACCAGAGAACGTAAGCCCTGTGTAAAGAGTCAAATTGACTCTAGCTGATGGGTACTGAAGGAATGCAGGCCAGTGTTGCCACATAACATTTTCAAGAAAAACCACAAATTGATTCGTATGGGACATCCTCTCATTTTTTTTTTTTAACTTTGCCACCTAATTCACATTTAAAACACTGGGTAGTCCGCATGGGTCAAATACATCTACATGTAATCTATCTCACGCAGTAAATACAATGCCAGCTGTGACATAAGCTTGGCTTCCACTGCTCTCTCTTTTCCTGAATCCTGAACCAATGTTTGAGAGTCAGCACCCTCTACCCAGAGAATCTGAAGGAAAGTAGAAATTATTTCAATAGAGTTCTCCCAATGAGAAGAAAAAAAAAAATTTCTGGAAGGCTCTAGAGTTGGATTTTGCAGAAACAGTGAATTGTAGATGCTGTTAGTGGGATCTGAGTCCTCACTCAGAGTGTCTGAGGAGGGGAGACAGGTGTGGTGGAGGTGGTGGGGTTTATTTGTCTCTGTAGACCAGGGAGGGTATGTTGACTTTGTCATAGCTCACCCCTCAGCAGGTGGGAATAATTGAGGGACTGCATGCTGCTTCCCGTATCAGGAGTAGAGGCCCATGGGAAGTGGTTTCCACCAGGCCAGGGGTGAACTTCTAAGGTGACCCTGACACCTTCTAGCTTCAAGCTGTGGCCTTAGGATGGTGACTGTGTTTTGTAGCTTTGATGATAAAATGCCAACTAACACCTAGAGCATTGTTCGTATTTGATTTTGTAATTTGATTGACAATTTATAAATGTTGTTTGTTAGTGTAAGTGACGTGCATTACTAGTGTATTGGTTAAATTTGTGGGGGAAAATGCTTTGTGGGCCTTTTAAGCCCCAGGAATCCCAATAAATGAGAGAGAAGGAATTCGTTTCAGCTTGTTTGATGTCTATAATTAGAGGTCATTATAGGAGTGCCTGTTCTCCTAAGGGGTTGTCACCGCCATGTTTCGTGGCCACATGTGGAGGCAGCTGTAATCTGCACAAGGTCAGTCACATCTGTGCCGTACGTGACAGTGGCAACAGCAATGTCTACGCTGAGTGCAGTTACATTTGTGTGTGCTATTCATTCCTAAGCAGTCCCTCCACGACATCTGACCAGCTCATGACACAGTTCACCTAAGTTCAGGGGGTCCTTTTGAAGGCACTTTTTTGAGGGTTCATGAGCATTTTAGTAGCACTCTCTCTTATTTAGACATATGCCAATTTTTTAAACATCTTATTTATTTTGTATGGACATGAATTCAAAGCAAGTAGGCAGTTTCTTTTCTACTAGAGCAAACCGGAAATTCAAGACAGGACTGCCATCATCAAATCTTAACCGGCAGAGAACATCTCCATGAGGCTGGCTAGAAAAGACACTCCGGTTTTACCAGTTTTTGAACTGTTCCATATTTAAATAGTGTAGGCACTGCAGTTACTTTCAGGTTTTTGTCTGAAGTCATTATTTGGATTTTCTTAATAAGGTTTTTCTCTGACTTGGCAGTAGGTGGACACACATCTTTTACAGACATGCATGGTCAGCCCCTCTTCAGGGCTGGTTCAACCTGCACGCAGTCGGGGCCCAGCTCTTTCTTTGGGCATCCTTGGCACTGGTAAACCAGGCAACAATGGTGTTGCCACTGTGCGGCTCCCAGCCCAGCTGAACTCTTGCAAGCTGGACATGCTCACATCCTCATCTTTCAGATTCGGAAGCCAGGGCGGGCGGAGCACTCCAGGCAGGCTAGAGGGCATGACAGGAGCCAGCCTGAGGCTTCGGTGCAGAGCAAAGCAAGCCTCGGCTCCCTCATTCCATTTTTAAACCGTGCGTGCCCCACACAGCATGCCGGGGAGACAGAGCCCTTTGCTAAACGAAGCTGATAGCTACCAAACCCCATCGGTATTCCCACAGCAAACAGAGAGGCCCTGTATTGCCCTCCCTCATAAACCAGGGAGTAGTCGCTTGAACCAAGAAAGAGGTAAAAAGGGGACACTT
The DNA here is from genome assembly GCF_002007445.2 of Ailuropoda melanoleuca. Taxonomy (NCBI): domain Eukaryota; kingdom Metazoa; phylum Chordata; class Mammalia; order Carnivora; family Ursidae; genus Ailuropoda; species Ailuropoda melanoleuca. Next base: position 121,541,133 of record NC_048219.1, on the reverse strand, counting down.
GACAGGGCCTCGTAGTTGCCATGACCTGACTCGCACGTTGAGCACTCGAAACATCAGGGTACTAGTGGAACAACTGTGACGTATCTCTCTTCTTTGCTGTTGCCTAGATGACTAACTAAAGATATTATTTTTAATAAAATAAATGAAAACATATATTTAATGAATACCTTTAATAAAAATTTAAGATTGTAATAAAATCATAAAAAAGTAAAAGATTTTCAATAAACTAAATTTTTTTTTGAAATTTTTTTTAATCAAATTGGAAAATGTTCAGAAAAAAAGTTCACATTTCTCAATTGTGTTCTCTGCAGAGCATCCAGTTAAGCAATGACAGGGACGAGTTTATTAGGAATGAGGAACTTGAGTGCAGCTAAAATAGTCTGTCAGCTCCTCTCACCTTTGGGAAGAGAGCCAGGCTGTTCGCTTTGTAGCATCTAAGGCGCCGGCAGCAAATTGGCCAATTTTGTTTGTTTCCTGTGTCTCATCTGTGGACCTGCCACATTTTTCACACAGGGAGGAAAAGAGGAAGCTCATATTCCTCTGGACACTTCAGGGCGCCAGGGCTCAGAGCCCACCTTTCACTGAGGGTGGGAGGCACAGTTCAAAGCCTCTGTCTTTGTAATTGTTAACAAATGCCCCCCTGTCCCAGGTGGGAGACTGAGAAACGACAAGGAAGTGTGAGAAATAGCTCTGAGCTTGCCGGGCACCCCAGGCCTGGGTGCACATCCAAATGGTCACCATGGACGTTTCAATGCCAAGCTGCTCTTCCAAGACATTGTCCAAATGCCTGGCTGCTGAAGTGAACGGTGGCCAAGTAGATTCCAGAAATCTCATGGGAACGACATCTGCTGCTGCTTCTCTGTTTCCTCTTTCAAAGCCCTAATAATACATAAAAGAAGTATAAGAAGATAACCTTTGAACCACCATAGTGAGGTGTTTGTCTTGGGCCTGGGATAACCACTCAGGCTCCATATGTTTTCGTTCTGTTTTTTTCCCCCCTGATATCTATGCATGGAAAGCACTCAGCTCTTCCATAGCATTCTCTCATTCTTTCAGCAAATATTTTCAAACATCTCTCGTCCCAGGAATGCTGGCATGTGGCCATCTGAGGCTGGGGCTAGTGCAATGGCTACTGCATATTAGTAACTGCTGAGACGACGGACCTTCAGACTGTCGGACAAGCTTCGACTACTCAGAACAACAAGGATAAATTCATCAGACTGGGTGATAAGCCTGGTCAGTAGTTTTCCATAAAACACAGAGGAGTGACAGGAACCTCCGTGGGGGAGCTGGGCAGGGAGACAAAAGTCTGGAATGTCCACATCCACTTTAATCATGATTATTTTGGGTACTTTCTTTTCTCTTACCCCTTGTGTTCTGCAAAGCGCTTCTCTCAGATAGACTTTGATTCCTTGCCCTGAGTCAGTAATTCAATAGCTTATACCTACCTGCATTACAATACTTCTCTCCAGAATGGTCTTCACCACAGAGAACTGTGGGGTGGTTATAATGGCACTAAACTTTAGGGGCCCCGGGGAGATATAGCCCTCCTGCAAGAGTGACATCCGCCAAGCCTAGGGCCCCCTGAATGAGAGGGCAGGTGGGTCAGATCCCTTCTGGGATCTGTGAGACAGGAGACCCCTCGACTCCCCTGTTCCATGATGGTCACCCCTCCAACAGCCAAGGAGGGATGTGATGGGAAATTGGTGTTTCAGCAGTGTTCCTAGCTGGATATAACCCAGAGAGACGGCTGCTCTGATCCTTTGACTCCAGTTCTCAATCGTACTTCTCTGGTACCATTCTTCATTGGACCACCCCTGAAAGCTGTGCTCAAGCCATATTTCCTCAGTGAAAACATCCCCTCTAATGTTGCCACTTTCTGACCTTTCCCACTCCACAGCTGCCTTTCCAAAGAGCCGCACAGTTCACACTGTTCCTGCTTCAGCCTCTCCTTCGTATAGCATTTCACGATCAGGGTTCAGTGCAGACATTTTAGGAATCACTTTCCTGGCCCTCAAGGATCTCAGACAGTGATCAGGGTTGTGTCTCACTTTTTCTTTCTTTCTTTTTTTCTTCTGCGTTAGATACGTGGTAGATAGCCAAGAAATGTGTTAGATTAATTTGTGCTTGACCCATTAATTTAGGAGGAATGATGCAGAGGGAATCTGGTCCTTGCCACTTTTAACCAAACTCATGTGTCTATTCAAAAATACTGGAAATCTCTTCCATAAGAGAGGAACTAGTCATCAGGGGGCATCTACTTAAAGATTCTGTGTGATTATGCTTGGTTGATGATAATTTGCTGAGAAATAGTCACTAGTCTTCAGTGGGGTATGTGTGTGTTTCTTCTTATACTACTGTCAAAGAGTTTCTTATCAGAGTAAAGTCTTACCATTGCTTATTCCCCTTTGAAGGGTAGACCAATACATCCATCCTTTTCCTTTCATTTATGTTTAAATCTTGTTCGCAGCAATTTGAATATGAAAATCCTGTCCCTCTTGAAATAATAGAGAGCGCTTTCCATGGCTTTGACTTCCTTCCACAGGATGGCTAGGACATCACAACAGAGGAACACAGTCATGACCTTTAATGTTTCTCTTTAATAAGGTGGGAGGAATTTCAAAGAATGATATACCCAATAACTCCCACTGAGAACTCTGAACTCATGAGTTTTTCAGTCTTTCAAGTTAGGTGACTCTATTTTGTTGAATACAAAATAATCTTACATTTATTTGTCACAAAAGAAAGGGAAGAAGGCCTGGGTAAGAAATGTGACTGGGGAATTAATCTGCAGTTTACAGCTGAGAGAAGCAAACTTTAGTGTGGGTTTCCCGTTCCAATTGTCTCCTCCACCACTTCAAAATGTTTGCAGTCACATAGGGTTAAGATAATGGCCATCAGGCCATTCTATTCTTCACAACTCTGGTCAGAGATAAATGAGAATACGCTTCCCTGCTGTGCAAACATCCTTTTTACTAATACTGGGTGAACAAGAATGTAAGCACATTTGGCTGCAGAGAAAAGGAACAGAATTGGAAATGCAGAATATTAAAGCTCAGAGTCTAAGATCAGGCTTTCAAAGTACAAGTGAGTAAAAAGAAAAAAATATTACAGAACAAACGGCAGCATTGCAATGAAAACGGATCAGCATTTTATTTTTTTTTTTATTATTTGTTTTTTTAAAGATTTTATTTATTTATTTGACAGAGATAGAGACAGCCAGCGAGAGAGGGAACACAAGCAGGGGGAGTGGGAGAGGAAGAGGCAGGCTCATAGCAGAGGAGCCTGATGTGGGGCTCGATCCCAGAACGCCGGGATCACGCCCTGAGCCGAAGGCAGACGCTTAACCGCTGTGCCACCCAGGCGCCCCCGGATCAGCATTTTAAAGCAGAATTGTAAGACCGATGAGTTCCACTGGCGTGCCCAAGTGGCCAGGGCATGGTCTGCTCGTGTAGGAAATAGTCACGTTGCTTCAAGAGTGCGGACCACTCTCACCGTCTCCAGGGTGCAATCTTTTAATTTGAGCTCATGCTACTCATCTGCACATTTGGTAATGAACCCCCCCCAAGGTGTCTTGTGACAAATATTCTATTTTCATTTATTGTCAAAAGCTCTTAAATTATTGTTTTATCTTATATGTCCAAAGACAGCGTGTCTTCCCATTTAGAGTCTAAATGGTTGGAGGCCAAAGAGGGTTCCATGTTCATTTCCACAGCAGCTATCCCAACCCCTTGCACACAGCAGGTGCCAGCAGCGCCACAGTGAAAGCCCCCAGGGCACCATCCACTTGTGTTGGTGGCACACCAACCCCGGGGAGTTGTGCGGTGGAGTTGTGCAGTGCAGCCCCGGGGAGGCACCCAGGGAGGGCCTGTCAATTTGATGCGATTCAGGGAAGTCTGGCCCAATGTAAAAATTCTTGCCTATTGCTTCAGTGGCCTGGGGAAAAGGAAAATCCCTCAACCTTAGTGAAACACAGTGCTGCTGCCTTGAATAAATGCTGTTGGGATTTTAAAATACTGAGAAGAGTCATACATGTTTCCACTTCTGGGTGTGAAGTCGTCTGCACACATGCATTCTTGAACCAATGAAAGCCATGAATGTACAGTGGCCAACCACCCAAAGAGACTGAAGCCTAAGAGGATTGCTCACATTCAGAAAGTGTCTCTCTACTTTTCATGAAGGAAAGTATATGTGGCTAGCTTTCTACCTCCCGAGACCAGCCTCCCTGACCTAAAGATCAGCCTGGGCCTCATAAGAATTAGATTTAATAGAGAGCCAGTGGAATAAATACTGCATCTGGGCAGATGGAGAACACAGACATTTCTGACTAGGAGGATTCTGCCCATTTTTCATACCAGACGTTCTTTGGAGCTTCAGAAGTTCCAATTCATCAGCAGGAAATGAGATGAATTCTTTCATGGATCCATAAAAATGTATAGCTTCTATTAAATAATATTGAGTATGTTCCCTTTGAACAGACGGCTCGTGTGAAAACGGAACAGCCACCTGTAACCAGGGCTTTCAGCGATATCATTAATGGCCATTGGCTTTCTAGGAATAAAGCAATGTGTTCAAAGTAGACCTTATAATTAGGAGAATGTGCTGTAATCAAGGATCCACATCCAGAAAGCTGAGAGAGAAAAGGGCCCATTTAGGGGAGAATGGTCTTGACTCTTTTGATTTTGCAAAGCTAATAATATTGGCTCGGTTTGACTTCTCAGGGCTGGAAAGAGACCAATACATTAGCAATGCTGATTGGCTTTTAGGAGAGGTTTCTGAAAAGAAATAACTATGCAAAAGTAAATTAAAACCTTCAGCAAAACTTGATTTTCATAGGTCAGCCGTCTGGGTTTGAAAAAGTAATCCTACCTGATCGTTCTCTGAGTCCAATTATCTTTGTTTTCTTTGTTCCTTTTCCCCCTCCCGCTTTGTCTCTCATCTTTTTTTAAAAATTATTTTTTCTTTTTGTAATATGCTTCTGTTAGACTAAGATTTTCATCTTCAAATGCAGCATTTTCAAGAAAATGTAGAATTTTTACAATACAATGAGCTGATTTGCAATCAGTGAATGCACACCCGAGCAGGACATGCTCGCTTTGAATTGTGCTCACATTCCCCTGATGTGAGTGGAAACACGCAGGAGCCCCGGTCTTTGTAGACTTCTGGCAGTACAAGGATAAGTAACAAAATAAAGAAAGTCTCTTCATGAACAGTGTGATCTGCGAAGATGAGACAGAGAGCCTGAGATCTGAGTGACTATGAAATATCCCTAATGAACTCTCTCGCTCCGTTTCCTCTGAGCTCCCTTCCAGAGCAGAGCGACTACAAAGCAAGCCATCATGCTTGAAAGTGTGGCTACTAGGAAGAAGAAAGACAAAAGTCTGAGGCTGAAGGGAGATTCTGAATTAGTGATAAGCTGCTGCATGCCACATGCAGAGGCTTCTTTCAATTCCTGGGGAAAGTGTTTTATTAAACACACCATACTCCCTTGCAGTGTCCTTCATTACCTTTTTTTTTTTTTTTTTTTCTAATATCGTTCCTGGAAATAAGCAGATGAGGTTTCTATTTATCCATATGTTATATAAACAGCTACTACAGGCTGGGAGGCAAGCAGCAGGGTCATATTTGAAGAGTCTTGTTATTCTTATATTGAATCCAGCAAAACACTCATTGGGCACATTCAGAGTCTGTGGAGGCTGCTTACAAAGGAGGTGAGCTGGAGGGAGCCTGGGGCAGGAGCGTATTAGGTGTGAATATGGTTTTATCTATTTTATCCTTGTTCTCTCTCTCTCTCTCTTTCCTGCACTTCCAATTTTATTTTGTTTCCTCTCTAGAGGTTCTTATACAAAGAGAACGTAATTAATTAATTGGATCTGTTCAGGATGCAAATGCATAAATTGACAATTTAGATTCACGTAACTAACAAAACAACCCCCCCCCCACCACCACCATCCCAACAGTCAGACGTTTCACTGGTTTTCCCTCTTTTGATAGTTGTGTCCACGGTATTTGGGAATGGCCTTTTTCAAATGTAAATTTTCAACAACAGGAATGATTGATTTGGACCAACCTTGTGGGAGCAACCCATTCATATGGTTGGGCACTAGCGCACAATGAGCCCCCTCTGTGCAGGGAACAGCCCCGGACCGGGGACCAGGGGAGAATTACTCACTGGAGATAATACGCAGTAGCCAGTGTTCCTGTCCTTAGAAATCAAGTGCCTGATGATGGAGAGTCACAGGCACGATATATTTTTATTTTTACAGCATGTGTATACACGAGTACACACACAACCACGCACACACACACACACTCACACACAGTAATTAAAAAATAGATTGTTCTTGACCATTGAGTATCTTGTCTAACAAAAGCTTGCCAGTCCTCAGTGCATTAAATACTATGGAGCCTCAGTATCTAATACTACAGAAATACTGAAGATCATTTCATCTCTCTCGTGATTCTAAGGACTGTGAGACCTGGGGTGCCATCTCATCTATAAAATAGGGATAATCATAGTATTTACTTCATATGTACATTGCAGGCATTAAGCAGGATTATATAAAGACTTCAGCGTGGTGTCTGGTACAATGTAAGCAGTCAGGACATGTTGGTTATTATTAATATAATCTTGTAAAGTCTTTTGTTAATAAAGAATCTGATTGTCAGAAGTAAAAGAACATTAACTTTTTGGTTTGCTTTTAAAAAACCTTTTGGTTTTGGAATAATTTGAGATTTACCAAAATATTGCCAGGCTATTATATATTTCCATATATACTTTACCCAGTTTCCTGACATTGTAGCACAGTAGTCAAAACTAAGAAAGTAAAACCGATACATTGCTATTAATTAAGCTCCAGGCTTTATTTAGATTTCACCAGTTTTACCATGAATGCCTTTCTCTCTGTTCCCAGACTCCATCCAGGGTCCCACCGAACATTCAGTTGTCATGTCTCTTTAGTCTCTTCTGGTCTGCAAGTTTCTCAGTGTTTCCTTCCTTTCCATGACTTTGACAGTTTGAATAATACTGGTCTTTTGAAGACCGTTCATTTTGTAGACTGTCCCTAACTTTGGCTTTATCTCAAGGTTTTTCTCATGATTAGACAGGGTCATAGGTTTTGGGAAGAAGACCACAGTGGTGAAGTGCCCTTGTCATCGTGTCCTATCGGGAGTACGTGGTATCAGTATGATTTAGAGCTGGTGACGTTAACCCTGATCGCTTCCTTAAGGTAGTGTCTTTCAGTTTCTCTGCCATAATGTTATTATTTTGTCCTTTCAGGACTAAGAAGCTAGTCCTAAAGTCCAGCCCAAACTTTAGGGGCGGAGGATTAAACTCCACACCTTCTGGGACTTGTGTTTTATTTTGTTTTTTCGAAATTATCTTTGGAATTCTTTTTTAAGGAAGATTTGTCCCTCCCCCCACCTTTATGTATTTCTTTATTCAATGATTTATTCGTATCAGTATGGGCTACGTTATTTTGTTCACATTGCTTCAGTTTGGCCATTAGGAAAATAGCGTTAACTCGCACCAACACTTATAAAAACTCTAAGGGTGTCTTTTGTAGCATGGCTTCAATAATTCCAGTAATTGAAGCTGAATGGAAAGAAATTTTGAGCAAAATTCTATAAAAGAAACTCCTAGTCAGGGCACGGCCAGGAGTCTGCATGAACAGGTAGAGATCAGTGGGGGGGGGGGAGCGGCATTTCATGGTGATGGTTAGATACGTTAATGAAGGTAATAAAAAGTGTGATATTTTATGCAGTGGAGAGTTGATCCTGCTTGACTGCATCTAATCTCTTTGGGAAGAGGCTTTGTGTTAACTGATTACAAGTTTGTGTTTTAGACTATACTGCTTTGGAGAGGACATGTCTAAATGGATCCGAAACATTAACACAGACAGAACATGATGGAAATTTTTACCATCACTCATTGTAATGTAGTGAGAATCAATAAAATTTTGATCTTTGGGACAATGAAGACGCTTCATTGTCAAACTATAACTTACAGTTCTACATGTGAACCATTAAGTATAAGGAGCTAATCAAATGTGGGAAATAGGTCTTGGACACACTATCGATGCTTTGATTTTTATGAGCAAGAAAAGGGAAGACATGTAGACAGCTGGATGTTTATTGGCAGTAAAAATTACATTAAATGCTACCAGGGGAGATGAAAGCCAGTTACCAAATCGGCCTAATTACCATAATGCAAACCATAATGTAACATTCAGTTTCATACGTATTGGGTACAATTCTATGGATATACAATTCTATATAATCCATAGAACACATACTCGCCCCTTTATCTCACTTGCTCCTTGCTATTTTCGAAAGTCTTAATGCAGATATGATTTTATTTCTTTATCATTGAAGTATAATTGATCTGCAATGTTACGTTAATTTCGGGTGTACACATAGTGATTGGAAAATTCCATACATTACTCAGTGCTCACCACAATAAGTGCAGACACCAAACAATAGTTTCACAATATCATGGACTATATTCCATGTATATATACAGTACTGCAGCCATGTTTTCAATACCACTGTGACGGTTCTTAAAATGTTAATGCTTATAAAAATGACTCAACAAGAGAGGCATTTAAGAACAATGTATACACTATTTCTGTGTTATTTTAGAGCACCAAGAACATTCGTGCCTCATTTTTACCCATGCTATGGCTCTACCTGGGTAGTGCCCTCCTGCTCTCTCTCTCTTTCTCTCTCTCTCTAATTACCTGGTCCCTATTCATCATTCAGGACACAACTCAACCTTCACTTTCCCCTCCTTTCTCATAAAGTATTTTCTGGGCTCACTTTTAAATAAGTCACCTTTCCGATTCTTTCAAAAGCAGTCTCTTCTTGACCTTAGTGGCATTTCTTACAATTTTGTTAGATTACTACACCATAATCTCCTTGGGTCAAGAATCTTGTGTTCATCACTGTATACAAAATACCTAACATAGAAACTGGCCCCATATATTTATGGATAAATATATGTGAATGAGATAACACTGAAGCAAAGAATGCTTTTTGGTGCAATAAGATAATCTTTTCCTGGTTTGAGATTTTAAAACAGAACTGAGATATTTTGTTGGAAGGAATGCTAATAAACTTTAAATTGTTTATATTGATAAAACTACTTACATAATTTTTATAAAGTGCTTTATAAGTAATCTTTTTTTTTAAGATTTTACTTATTTATTTAAGAGTGAGGGAGAAGGAGAGAGAATCTGAAACAGACTCCACACTGAGCACAGAGCCTGACGTGGGGCTCGATCCCACAACAGCGAGATCATGACCTGAGCCGATATAAAGAGCCAGACACTTGAACGAATGAGCCACCCAGGTGCCTCAGTAATTTTCTATATACAGATTCAATCTGCCCCCAAATTTCTCTGAAAAGGTCCCTCATTTTTCAAAAGAGGAAATTACATGAGATTTCAAGAGGTTAAATAAATTAGCAGAATAACAAAATACTTAGGGGAATAGTGAGGGACTGAGCACTGCCTTCTGGTTAAAAACTTGGCTGGTGGACAAAGGGCAGCTGACATCTGGTTGACATGACTTGATAATGATGAGGCATCATGGTGTTACCTCATGATATGCAGGCCTGTAGTTTATATTTTCTTGTCTATGGTTTTAGTTTTATCCCTAACTTCAGAGACACACAGCATAAGTTCATGCTAATGTCCATTAGAAACAAAAATTTCCTTTGGGGCACCTGGGTGGCTCAGTCAGTTGAGCATCTGCCTCTTGGTTTCGGCTTAGGTCATGGGATCGAGCCCTGCATAGGGCTCCCTGCTCAGCTGGGAGTCTGCTTGAGGATTCTCTCTCTCCCCCTCCCTCTGCCTCCTCTCCTGTGTGCGGATACTCTCTCTAAAATAAATGGATAAATCTTAAAAAAAAAAAAAAAAGAAACAAAAATTTCCCTAAATTAGATTCTGTCACCCCTCCTTCTATGGTCCTAGACTATGTCATAATTATTGCCATTAGAAATTAGTTTACTGTATCATAGCCATATGTTTGCATATATAATGGGTTTCACAAACTTATTTTTATGAGAAACAGGGTTTTTTTCCCTTTCCTTTAAATTTTCCTGAGCCCCTCTCACCTAGCCCATGTAAAGTTCTATCTCATTCCTCAGTGGAAAATCCTCCTTGTCCATTACTGTGCAGCGGCGCCACTGTCTGACACCCCTCAGGAGATGTCAAACAGGTGCTCTGGGCACTGGTTAGTCTTGCCCTGTCCATGTCTCAGGCTGACTGCTGCAGGGCGAAGAGCTCTGTTATTCCCATGCTGTGGGGGAGCTGGGAGCCTGACGCGACCGCAGCATCGAACCATTCACTCTGGGATCACCATCTTCATGGCATGCTGCCAAACAGGGAACACGCTCTACCCCTCCTTGGAGCCTCTACCCCCGTGCACATATTTCTTCTCAGCTGGAGGAGACTCTCTTCCTCTTTTGACTTGTTTTCTCAGAGGAGCACCCTCTCTCAATCCCCCCTCTGGGATACATGCAATACCCCTTCTATGAGTTTAGACATTTACAAAACGCAAGAAGAAACATTGACTCCTGCTTCTTCTGTGTTCTGCCCTGGAAAAATCCCCAAAGCAATGAAGTAATAAGGAATTAGTAAGCTGTATGAAATAGGGGAAATAAAAATCTCAGGAGAACAAACACATGCTGTTTTTAACATAAATCTTATTCTAGATATCTTTTCCCTATTAGCATGTGAGCATCTTGATGGTATAAAATATGTCTTTTCTATTTTGATATTATGGTGTCTAGCATGTTCTCTGACATAGTAGATCTTTATACGTTGTGCAAGAAAGGAAGGAATGGAGGAAGGGAGGGATGAAGGGAGACAGGGAAGGGGGAAAAGGAAGGATAGAAGGGGAGAGAAATATAATTATACATATCAATGCAGCAAGCAAGCATTGGACAAAGTATGGCAAGTATGTTGCTACATACTATTGGTCATATTGAAATGCATCAGCTCCTCAGGACATCACAAACTAGAAGATGAGACATGTGTGTAAATATATACAAGTAACTCAAAGACACAGCAGATGTTGAGACATGCTCTCCAAGATACCAGATATCTGCCCTACGCACAGCCTCACTAAGACCCTGCTCTGAGGCACACATTCTTTGGTCAATGCGACTGCCAACCTCCAGTCCCAGATGACTGCATTAACGGGGGCACCTGACCCCAAGGGGTTCAGCCAGCAAACTAAGATGTAGCCTTTGTGAAAAGATGAGTGGAGCCAATCAGATTCTCTCTCAAGAGCGAAGCTGCAGCAGCAGGAGCTGAGGACGATAGGTCATTACAGCAAGAGTCTGGGCAGTTCTCCCAGATCAGGTAGAAATTGAGGTCAGGAAGAGCAGAAATTAAGAGGAAGTAGAGGCTCTGTCATAGACAAAAAATTGAGTACATCAAGAATGAGGAGGCCTTTCTGTAGAGAATGGAAAGGAAAGCAGCCATGCCACGGGATGCAGGGATTTTTTTGAGAGCAGTCTGGTGAGAGGGAGAACTGGAAAACGTGGCTCAGGATAATGATGGAACTTGGAGATAGACGGTTGGCTCAGCTTGTGAGTTTTCCAGTTCCAGCGTACGTGTGTCCTTATTATCAACTCTCTTTTTTATGAAGGTAACTTGTGTGAGACCTTCTGCTCCTCATACAGCAGATCCTGACTAAAACACAAGCAATAAAGAGCGAAGGGAACCAGTCAAGAAGCTTCCTGTCCCTCCCCAGAAACAATGGCTGTAATCATCCTTACCAGGGGTCCTCAGCTCTGGCAACCTTAAAATTGACTTTAAAATACTGAGGTCTGCAAATTCTGATGAGTTTAAAATGGGCAAATCTAAGGTAAAGTCCAGATACCCTCTTATTTATTTATTTATAAATTCAATTGATTAACATGTAGTGTATTCTTAATTTCAGAGGTAGAGGTCAGTGATTCATCAGCCTCACATAACACCCAGTGCTCATTACATCATGAGCCCTCCTTGATGTCCAGCACCTAGTTACCCCATTCCCCCATCCCCCTCCCCTCCTGCAACTGTCAGTTTGTTTTCTATGATTATGAGTCTCTTATGGTTTGTCTCCCTCTCTGATTTTGTCTTGTTTTATTTTCCCTCCCTTCCCTTATGATCCTCTGTTTTGTTTCTTAAATTCTACATATGAGTGAGATCATCTGATAATTGTCTTTCTCTGATTGATTTATTTCACTTAGCATAATACCCTCTAGTTCTATCCACATCATTGAAAATGGCAAGATTTCATTTTTTGATGGTTGAGTAATATTCCATTTTATATATATATATATATATAAAATATACACACCCACAGGCACACACACACACACACACACACACACACACACCACATCTTCTTTATCCATTCATCTGTAGATGGACACCTGGGCTCTTTCATAATTTGGCTTTTGTGGACAATGCTGCTATAAACATTGGGGCTCAGGTGCCCCTTCAGATCACTACATTAGTATCTTTGGTGTAAATATCTAGTAGTTCAATTGTTGGGTTGTACAGTAGCTCTATTTTCAACTTTATTTTTTAAGATTTTATTTATTTATTTGAGAGACAGATAGAGAGAATGTGCTCAATGGAGGAAGGGCAGAGAGAGAGGGAAAAAGCAGACTCCCTGCGAGCAGGGAACCTGATGCAGGGCTCGATCCCAGGACCCTGGGATCATGACCTGAGCCTAAAGCAGATGCTTAACCACTGAGCCACCCAGGGCACCCCTATTTTCAACTTTTTGAGGAATCTCCATACTGTTTTCCAGAGTGGCTGTACCAGGTTGCATTCCCACTAACAGTGTAAGAGGGTTCCCCTTTCTCTGCATCCTTACGAACATCTGTCATTTACTAACTTGTTAGTTTAAGCCATTCTGACCAGTGTGAGGTGGTATCTCATTGTGGTTTTGATTTGTATTTCCTTGATACTGAGTGATGTTGAGCATTTTTTCATATGTCTGTTGACCATTTGTATGTCTTCTTTGGAGAAATGTCTGTTCATGTCTTCTGCCCATTTCTTGATTGAATAATTTGTGCTTTGGGTGTTGAGTTTGAGAAGTTCTTTATAGATTTTGGATACTAGCCCTTTACCAGATACCCACTTTTTCATGACATCTTGGGGAATGCCCACACCCAGCCAGAGGCGAGAAGACCACAGTAACTACATCTTTATGTTTGAAGACAGCCTTGAGCATCATTAACCTTTACAAAAGCTCTTTTTTAAAAAAAATTTTGTGTGCTTGGAAAACTTACAGTCCCTGACTCTTTCTTCCAAGTTAAAAGATGTATCATGATGTGAATTGTTCTGGTGTTCATTACATGATTAGCTATCAATAGAGCCCCAACTTATGAACTATTTTTATTTCCATTTCTATTCAGTATCCCCTTCTGTTTTCTTCCTTTCCTTTTTAATTCATTGAGCGTCTACTACATTCCAGTAGTCAAACTTGCAGCCTAGCTTGGGAGAGGAGGACACATATGCATACACAATTACAAGTTAAAATAATAAATGATATACATCGCAAGAATGATGGCAACCTAATGTTCATTGTGCTGAAGCTGCAAAGTGGTATCTAGTGAAATAGCTGATTTCAAGATTTCTTGGTTTGCTCATATGGTCCTTGATTTTTAATTTTCTCTAAATCTTCTTCCCTAAACTGCTGCTCTCTGACTTCAGCAGCACTGCTCTGGTGATGTATATAAAATGTTTCCCACTCTGAGATACTTCCCATACGCTTCTGTCATCAAAATATTTACCTACAGTCATTATAATTAATAATAAAGGACAGTAACATGCACTATCATTTGTACCCAGTCCAAAAGGCAGTCATAGGTTAAAAATATTATACTTAGATGATAGGATGTCCCTAGAAACAAGTAACAGTCATATCGAATCTTGATTCAATTTGGTAAATATTATCTGACTACTGGGAAATTATGAGACATATTGTGGCAACAGAGCAGCATGTCTCCTACAATAACCTTTTTATTTATTTAATCCAGCTCATTAATAAAGATCTTCTTTTCATTTTCCTGATGTACGAATACTCCAAAACCACAGGCTCACATTTTGACAGCTAATTTTGCAGGATATAATTTTCCTGCTCAACCCAAGAGGAAAAAGAGACGGATGATTGAGATTAATCATTTGTAAAATTATAATTCTGTCACAGATAATAATTTGCAAGATCTTTCCCTTTTCTGAAATCCCCAGAATGCACCATAAATTGTCACACTTTGTAAGAGAACGTGTAACACATTAGGGGACTCCTAATAAAGCAAATCTGCTAGAAAAACAAACCAATTGCTTTATAATTGGCATGTTTCCCACGTGACTATTCTCCTGTGAAGGAACATTGTGCCTTGGGTGAAGAGGGTTTACAAATTATTATTCAAGAGGTGGTTATCTCTATCTCTTACTACACTTTGAGCTGTAATATAGGGTGTTTCTTTACCTCGTGTAAGCCTGTGAGAACATACAATTGTGTGCCCAGAAGGTGAATTGATCCCTTGTGGAAAAGTGAGCAAATTTAGAAATTTTTAAATTATTTTCAATAAAAATACTATCAAAATGGACCTATAAAAATATTGACTTTTTAGAATGGCTACATGTGTGCAGGATGGACAGGGTTTCCTGTTTTACTGGCAGACCTCTGTGTAAACTTTGCTTTATTTTCTAAATTCATTTTATAGGCTTTTACCACTGTTCCAATAACAAAGGCAAAAAAAAAAAAACTTCAAGGACTTTATGTGAGGTTGACAGACAGTGCTTAGACTGTGTAGGACTCAATGGAAGGTGGGGCATGGATTTCTGTAGTTTCTTGGACTACATTTAGCTAGACTGATTAGGGCAGAAGCTAATGAGATCAGGGTCATGAGTTCAATGCCTGCGTGGGCCAACTAGCTTTGCTGTGTTCACATCTGCAGACTATACTCAAATCCCATCAGCCCCAGGAACACGTGCAGAGGGTTACAGGCTAGAGAGGGTTTAAATGGGTCCAGATATTCCCATCCCCAATTCTTGTTAAAAAGTAGCACCCAAATGCCTGCTCTCCCAAGAGTTGACCACTTCTTGCCAACCTCACAGTTCCTGCTTTGGTTTGAGTTACTACCTCTTGCCAAGACTACCGAGTAGTTCCTGACCCCCCTCCCTGATATATCCTTTGTCTCCTTAAGATTATTTTCAATAAGTCAGCAGAGTGATCCTGTTAAAAGAAAAGTCACAATATGTCACTCTTACGCTCAAAACCCTCTGATAGCTTCCCATCCAACTCCAAGTTAAAACCAAGAAACCTGAGACAATTTGCACTTCTCCCTTCCCCCATCTTTCCTCAACCCAGTGGGAACCCTCTCCTCCCACTCACTGCAACACCTGGCATATGCTTCACAATAAGCTTAGTCTTTCACAACATATAGGGCAAAGTTTGTTTACCAGGAGATTTTGTTTTCTGAGACAGCACCTGGAAAAAGGAAGGACAGCGGGCCTGGCTTCCTTCTTAAAAATTAGAAGAAGGAGAAAAAGAGAAGAAAACATAAATAGATCCCATTTGTTTTGTTTCTTTGACGACAATCAAAGCAAAACACAAATTAACATTTTGGATACCTCAGTTAATACAAACTGTCCCACTACACATAAGAAGTACTCTCCTGATTGCCACAGAGAAAGGAAACACTTCCCTACCTTTTTTATAAGGACCCCGTCCCAGGGAGATGCTGGTGTAGAATGAACCACCATTTAAAGAAGGAAGTTTGCTTTGATCTTCAATGCTCAATGTCTGCCCAGGGACAGACAAAAAAATGTACAGAACCAGAATTAGGATCCCCTGAATTTTTGGAAGAGAATCATACAAATCTTTCCTGAGTATGTATTGACAAGTTTAACGAAAGAAGTCACATTACATAATTAGTTTTACTTTATTTTTTTTTTTAAGATTTTATTTATTTGAGAGAGAGTGTGCGCATGCACACACAGGTTGGGGAGGAGGGGCACAGGGAGAGGGGGAAGCAGACTCCCCACTGAGCAAGGAGCCTGACACGGGGCTCAATCCCAGGACCCTGGGATCATGACCTGAGCCAAAGGAAGACACCTACCGACAGAGCCACCCAGGTGCTCCACATAATTAGTTTTAGTAGCTAATTCTCAAATTAAAAAACAATGATTTACATGTACAAGCTTATACACTATCTCTTTTGAGCGTGTGGTACACACATAAGGCATTCATGCACTTAAAGACAATGTAAGGGGCATCTATTATAAGGTAGGCAGTGTTCTAGGTGCTGGTGGTAGATTAATGAACAAAACAGAGAATAGCAGTCTCTTCATGAGGCTTATACTCTAGTAGTAGAAGACTTTAAAGACATAATAAATAAGTACTTTATATACTATGTCATAGGTTGGCAAGTACTATGGATTAAAGGAAAAGTGGACTTCAAGAAGGGAAATCAAGAATGTTAGGAGTTGGGTGACACAGGGAGGCAGGGTATGTGGCTAAATGTCATACATGCTATAGTATGACAAGAAGAACATTATTATACCATTCCATATACCTTGGAGGTAAATGACTTCCTAAGGGATAGCTGACACTAAGCTAGCAGAGATAGGTCTGAAGCCTAGTTTAAAAAATCCTATTTATACTTTTAATCTACAATTTGTTGCCTCCTTAGATAATAGAGTAGCATAATTTTGATCAGAGAGCCACACATAACACCTTCATTCATACATAACACCTTGCTTTAAAAGCCTGGTTCTATTCCAAGTGCTCAGGGCCAGACTTCAATACATATGCTTTGATTTTACCTGTGCCTATCCATGATTTTTCTACGTGTCTCCACCCAATTATACCTGCAGAAGAAGCAANTGCTCAGGGCCAGACTTCAATACATATGCTTTGATTTTACCTGTGCCTATCCATGATTTTTCTACGTGTCTCTACCCAATTATACCTGCAGAAGAAGCAAGCAATGGGGCGCCTGGGTGGCACAGCGGTTAAGCGTCTGCCTTCGGCTCAGGGCGTGATCCCAGCGTTATGGGATCAAGCCCCACATCAGGCTCCTCCGCTATGTGCCTGCTTCTTCCTCTCCCACTCCCCCTGCTTGTGTTCCCTCTCTCTCTGGCTGTCTCTATAAAAAAAAAAAAATTAAGAAGCAAGCAATGATGGAGAGGCAGGTGCCTACATTCTATTGACACTTGCAGATGATCAGCTCAATCTCTCTGGCCATGTACTTTATAGGTTTTTTTTTTAATTTTGACAACACAATAACAAGCAAATACAATGAACAAATATATAGTGATATTTTATTAAGGTGTGGCATTTCAAGAAAGGTCTCTCTAGAATTTTTCATTTGCTTTGAACGTTTACATTTCTAGAATGTATAGACTACAAAGGGTAGACTCCAAAGGTATTTTAGTTGATTGGGATGAACACAAATTTTAATTATCTTGTAGTAATCTGATAAAAGATTTACCCAATAATGTCTATAATTCTGTTTAGAAGCAGTTAGCTTCTAACACAAGAATTCTCAGGAAGACTCTCTGAATTAATGACACATTTCCTTTCAGACTTATATCTAATAGAAGACAAAGCTTCAGATAGTACTGTCTCTGAATTATCTCTAATCAATATGCATTTAATATGCTGAGTATTAGCGATATGTTAATCAAGTCCAAGATACCTGTTTAAATCCCACCATAATGAGATACTATGTGCAAAAACTAGTCTAGGACCAAGAAGTGTTGATCCCCTTCCTTTTCTCTAGCAAGCACACAGGGATGATGTAGACAATGTTATGACTGTGCCTAGAAAACGTATATCCAAAGGCTATTTCAAGTAAAAATAGGGTAGTGAAAATGAAAAAAAAAACCATAATAACAAAGAGAGATAAGCACCTACTGGAATGCCTATATATTCACTTTCTTCCTCAAAAGTAAAGATAGTACAAAAACAATCCACCTAAAACAAGTGAATTAGTCATGATTTAGTGGTGGTAAGTAAATATGTGTTAAAAGCCCAAGTAACATTTACCTTCCAATTAAGGCTAATATCTTAGAAAAGTTTGATTTTTATTTTTGTTTAAGAGGAAACTTCTTAAATGCCTGTTGTATGGCTCAGAGTCTGGATCTTCTATGATAAGCAAAAATGACGTGAGCTTACTCTTCAGGTGACTGTTTTTCTTTTTCTTTTAAAAGATTTATTTATTTATTTTTAGAGCACGAGAGCTGGAGGAGGGGCAGAGGGAGAGAAGCAGACTCCCAGCTGAGCACAGAGCCCAACGCAGGGCTTGATCTCAAGACCCCGAGATCACAACCTGAGTGGAAATCAAGAGTTGGTCTCTTAACCAACTGAGCCACCCAGGCGCCCCCAGGTGACTACTATTCTGTAGATGTTTGCTTTCGACTCTTACTTTGTTGAATCTCCCCTATTAGAATGATATGAAATACCACTATATTTTTACAATTAGTGATCTTAACATCTGGACTTCTTGGACATCTGCTTGAGACCACTCACCACTCTCTAGACTACCAGGCCACCTCCGCCACAAATGCCCACATAGCCCTACTGGGAATTAACTGCTACACTGAGCTACTAACTCACCCTGGGCAGGGGGTCATGAGACAAGGGAATCAGATGGTGGGTCTAATGGACAAATTAACAACCTCTGCTCTTGCTATCTACTTCGTGTGGAAGTCTGACTTTCTGAAACTCTGATTTTAGACTGGCAAATGAAGCTATGCCTGCATAGTCCAAACAACTGGTGGGAAATGGAAAACTCAGTTCACCAGGTGTTTTACACAGTCTCTTATGGCCAGTTTGGCTAACTGATTGTACTATGCCTATTTTTTTCTTTTGTAATAATTGTATTTTTCCAGCTGTATAAGATACATTTATTGAAGGAAATATACACAATACATTAAAGTACAGATACAATTTTTTTTAAAGCCCAGAATTTTTACACTATTATTTTGTGTAATTCTTACATATCTTTGAAAAAATTCTTATCTGTCTGTGTGTGTGTGTGTGTATGTGTGTGTGTGTGTGTGTAACATATACTTTCTACCTATTATTTTATAACCTCTTTGTCTTACCCAAAAACAAATCATGATTATTTTCCTAGGTTATTAAATAATTTTTTCCAGCATAGTTTCTGTTTTTGTTTTGTTTTTAAGATTTATTTATTTTGGACAGAGAGAGAAAGAGAGCCAGCAGGGGGATGTACAGAAGGGGAGAGAGAAACTCAAGCAGACTCCCTGCTGAGTTCAGAGTCTGATGTGGGCACGATCTGACACCCTGAGATCATGACCTGAGCCTAAATCAAGAGTTGGACACTCAACTGTCTGAGTCACCCAGGTGCCCCTCCAGCATGGTTTTGAATTATGAAATAGCACCAGTTCCCTGTTTTTGTACAACTAGTGTTCCCAATTTTAAAAGTAATAAATACATAAAATACTAATGAAAAATCCTGTACATAAGTTTTGTATAAATATATCACATTATTAGTATGGATTATAATCTTAATGAATTTTTACTTAAATATTATTGATGAAATTGACTAGTAATTTCATGAAAGAGCCCAAGTAAATTACCTGAACAATTACTTATATTCTTTTAGTTCAGTATGACCCCCCAAAAAGCAGAATAATACTATGTTAGAATTCTGCAGTGAGGTGTTTTTACACATATAAGCTCTTTTGACAGCAATACTTACATCATCCCTCTATGCTTGCTAGGGGAAAAGAAAAGAGCTAACACTTCCTAGTTCTGAGCTAGTCTTTGCATATATTATCTCATCGTGGTGGGATTTAAACAGGTGTCTTCGACTTGATTAACATATCACTATTACTCAGAGTATTAAATGCATATTGATTAAAGGCAATTCAGAGACAGGAGTGTTTGAAGCTCCCCAGTTTCATGTAAGTCTGAAAGGACATGTGTCATTAATTCAGACAGTCTTCCTGAGAATGCTTGTTTCAGTAGCTTACTACTTCCAAAGGAGAAACAGATATTATTGGGTGGACCTTTTATCAGATTATTACAAAGGGTTCAGAATTTGTGTTCATCCCAATCAGTTAAATATCTCTAGATTATATACTAGTCATTGGTTTGCTTCACATTCTCCTGGCCATATCACCCAAATCAAGAGACTTCTCCAAGACACTGTCCTTAACAGGGAGGCATGACATGGGGCTTTTGAAAGGTCTTTAGTGGTCCAACTGAGCTGGATTTGTAGAATAACATCCATTTGGGCATAGTTATCAGATATCTCTTGGGACACAGTTGAACTAGAACTCAGAGATATACCTAAAGCCTACAGTCAATCTTTTCCTAATTGGGTTCCCATAAACTCATTACTTCTAGTGAAGGCTCTTAATTCCCAATGCTGAAGTTACAAAATAACTTCTCTAGAATCACCCTGGCTTTCTACCCTTCTGTACTATCTGGAACCTGAAATGCAAAATACCTCTCTGAAGTGGGAAGCAAGTCAACATATAGCATATATCTTAACCTCTTCAGCAGAAGTCTGGAGGAGATTGAATCTATATTGCAGTCCTTTGTGGAGAGGGCCACACATGGAGACCAGCCGTGGACTTCCAATATATGTTTTTATAGAACAAGTCATATGGTTGGGCATTATTTGTAGTAGAGACTAGATTGTATGGGAATGCAGGTCATTTTGGAAGAGGTCAACTGTTTAACTACAGAAGTAATCAGCGAATTGGAACAAATGTTAATTACAATTTGTCTGTATACATCCTGTATCAGCACTAGATATTATGTAAAGAGGGTAAAAGAGTATGTTCAGCAATACCTAATTTTATACCAAATGTTTTTTACTAACAAAGTATTCAGTACTATTCCCTGGAATTTTGAATGGTGAAGAACTCAAAGAATTTGCTTTTTTATACTTCAGATCTGGGTCATTTAAATTATTGAATGGAGAAAGAAAGGCTCAATATTTTGAGCCCTTCGGGGACCAAGAACTATGAAGCGTATGAAGTAAAAAGATAGCTAAGTTTCTTCTCAAGGTTCTGTATAAATCTAAATGGCTCTTTAGTAATTAAAGCATACCCCAATTGTCCTGAAGCCATCCAGCTGGAATAAACCTTGGCAACCTTGTCTACTTCCTGTGGAAAGAATCAGTTCCACCCCAGTGTAAGAGAATTAAAAGAACTCATGAGGAGGCCTTTGGCCTAACACCACACCACACTGAACTCCTTCTTTGACATTCATTGAGTAGGCAACTGGACCATCCAATAAGTACTCTCTGCTCAGGGAAGTGAAGATGAGCAATGGATACAGGAAACCATTGCAACGATGAATCTTAACAATAAACAGTGGAAAAGTTGTTCAACTTGAGTCATGCCTTCCAATTTGCAGGTTCATGTAGGAAGGAGAATTAGTAATGGCCAGAGAATGAATATGCGAGACTAAAAATGTGTTTTCGGATTTATGGGATCATCTTTTAAACAAGGTCCCAATTCTGCCAAGGAGTGAGTTCTGCTAGAAAAGCCACATTGCAGTGTTGCTACCTTTAGAAGTATCAGTTCACTTACTTTCTTTTTATCAATTCTGTGATATTTGTCCTCCTTACCTTGTCAGCACCTCTCTGTGTGTATACCAAAGTCTCCAGTTGGTTTGCTTTATTGGTTTAATCTGGGAGACCTAGAATTCAATTTATTGCATTTGTTGTTAAAGACAAAACCAGAACTGAAAATCAAACAAAGACACAAAAAGCTGGCTGTCATATCAAACCACTTTTTTGAACATAATATAAGACTGTGCAGTTTTAGCATCAGGCTTAGTAATTACATGAGTGCCATTTTAATTAAACCAACTAATGTTCTCTCAGTGCCTATTAGAGCCTATAAAGCTAGGAAGCCTAAATTCATTGTGCTCTCCTAGGAAGGAAGATAACATACCTCAGAAGTGTACATTGTATTTTGGTTTGATGTTTATGGTGCCCAGAAGTGTCAACTTTGGTTCTAAAAACTGGAGGTGAATTAAAATATACTTCAGTTAGTGGTATTGTTAATTTAGAACAAGTAAAATGGAACAATCTTATGTGACACTGTTTAAGGAGCTAATGCAAGGAGCGATCATAGATTTGGAAAGTAAGTAAATTCAACAGCACAGCAAATATCTATTAGTAGTAAGAATAATACTCATAAATGGTGGTCTCTGAGTTGATGACCTAAATAAACTTATGTTTAGGCAATTAAAGCTTTGCTGTAATGGTGCTGAGCCAAATTGCCCAAAATAAAAATGTATTACCCACCTTTAAGAGTACGGCATCCATCGAATCTTCAATAGAAATGCTTTATATATGTCAAATAAAGGAGAGGGAACGAAATCATGAGACACTCATCAAAATATTTATATCTTGCTCTATCATGGAGCTGTTACATGCTAGTATTTTGTCATACTTCTGTTAGAAAAGAGAGGACATTTTCATTTCAGGGCCCCATTTAAGAAATGAGGTGGGATTGTATGTCATCACTATCCATCATTCATGTATCAAAGAGAGAGGTGGGTTTTCCAGTTCCTACAGAAATGAGATCAGAAGGTACCTGTCTCATCTCTGTCAGCCTCTTTATGGATTTAACTTTCTTCATATAATCCAAAGAAAGAAGCCTCCCAACAGGAAGATGGGTGAAAATCCAAGGTGTGAAATACGTGAATAATACCTAATATTATCTATAGCGGACACTAAAAGAACTTGTAGAAAATCTTTTGGCTCATCTTGGAGCTCTTAAGTGTTCCCTCAATGCTTATAAAATGAGCAGATTAATTAAGGCAGGGCCTAGAAAGGAGAAGGGACTCTCTCCTGATCTTTCGCCAAGAACGCTCTTTAAATACTTCCCAACCATCTGGCAAGGTAGCATTATATAATTATCATTTCACAAACAAGGAAATTGAGACTGAGAAATATCAGACATCTTTCAATACCACCCTTCAGGGAGGTAGTATATGGGAAACCTTGTCTGCTGGCTCTGTCCAGTGCTTTTTCAATTAGAAAAGGGCAAATGGCTAACTTAACATCATGTCTATGACATTCATCCATGTTGTTGTATGTAACAGTATTCTGTTACTTCTAATATTCCATTTCACGGCTAAACCCCGGTTTGTTGAATTATTCTACTGTTGCTGGATGTTTGGGTTATTTACAGTTTGGGGCTGTGACGGAGAAAGCTGGTAGAGGCACTCTTGCATGAGCCTCTGGGAGGAACTAAGCACTCATTTCTATTGGGAATGTTACCAGGAGAAAAACTGCTGTGCCTTACTTATGCTTAACTTTCGTAAGCACTGCCAACAAGTTTTCCAAAGTGTTTGTATCAATTTACACTCTCATCTCTTCTAAATGACATAAAAGGAAAGACCATTTGAGCAATTTACTTTCCTATATTCATCATTATTTCTTTGCATAAGCTATTTAGTTTTTGTTTGTTTGTTTGTTTGAGGGAAGCTTAGAGATTTTAAAACAAAATTACTGCCATGTTATTTTCTTCTTTGCTTTCTCAGACTATTTCTAATCCATTGGATTTATAAAGTCTGCGTCTTCTTTCTTGCTATTTTCTCCAGAGATATAAGGTGATGCCTTTAATGGCACCTCACTGTTGATTTCTGTGTCCTGTGTTTGCACCTGGGGCAAATCACCGGCAAGAAAGTGGGCCATGCTCTTCTCTTTCACCAGCTGCATGTGCGGATAAGACTGCGAGAAGCAGCAGAGGTGGGAGGAGGGTGGGACTTAGCGTGTGTGTGAGCGGACATGAGACTCAGGAGGTTTGGTGAGGGCAGGATATCATTAACGGCATCTCATAAAACTCAGAGAAGCACAGTGACAAACTCAATTCCAAATCCCACGCTCGCCAGCACCTCAGCCTTCATCTCATCACTACTTAGGATTTCATCATGAACTTGCTCAGATAATTACCCTTTGATGAGGCCAAGGTTCTAATTCTTAGTCAAGAAAACAAAATGTCACTGGTGGCTCTTCCCAGCTGTATGTTTTAGTGATTCCAGATGTGCAAATCAAAGAAATGCTGGCAACAATGCACTGTCCAAATAAAAAGGAAATGAAATGTGCAGACTGTTTTCTAAACATTTCAAAGACCCTGGAAATCCAGCCAACACCAAAATCAATATTTGCATTTTAATCTTTGTTAATTTGAACTATTAAAGCCTGTATAAGATAAAAGCCATTTGAAGTTGAATTTCCTTACTTTCTCCCATTATTATTTTTGTCCTTACTACTGTTGTGTAAAACACGGTGGAGGAAGCAGATATTTGATTTAAATCTTTCATTTTCAAAATAAATATCCTTCCTTTCTGGGAACATTAATCAGAAATCCCGAAATGGGAGTTCTGTTTATAATACATTATCTTATTATATATGGCTTAACAGTTCTTTAATTTTTGTTTTTAATGTAATGAACCTAAACTAAAATCAATTGGTACTAGTTTCAAAAATGTGTCCTGGATGTAACTATTGAGTAATGAAATAAAACTATAATAATTAGCAAAATGTTATTATACAATCAAAAAATTGTTGCCTCATTATGAAATAATAGTAATGATAATAACGTTGTATGATGTGATCATAGCAATAGCCCATGTTAGTTTATAATTTGGCTCTCTGATCATTTCACCCAACTAGAACATGAGAATGAGAAATTAAAAGGAGATAAAGAGCCACTGTGTAGGCTAACTAGACATATCAAAAGTTATAACATTATGTGCTTATTGAAATTAATAAACTATTTTTCAGTTTTATTGAGATATAATTGATATACATCACTGTATACATTTAAGGTGGACAGCATAATGGCTTGACTAACATATATTGTGAAATAATGACCACAATAAGTTTAGTTAGCCTCCTCACGTGCTTGATAAAGATCTCTTCCGCCTTCCACTAGGGCCTATTTACTCTTACTTCATGTGCAGTCCCAACCAACTATGCAATTGGCTTTCAAACTCATAGTAGAAGAGAAACCAAAGATCAGTGAGAGATTGAAATAGTGCCGTAGAAAAGCACATGAATGGCGGTAAGAAATGATAGCTATTAGCAAAAAAACAATAGTTCTAAAAAGTAAACAAGTATAGTGATTACTTATTATTATTGTTACGAAGAAGCATGACTAGCTGTAGCGCTTTTCCTTAGGGGAAACTGCTTACCTGCCTCAGGTGCATCTTTTTTACTCTAGTCGTGGTTGCGGTGACCGGCTGCAGGCAACCTGAAAGCCCCTTGCTTGGGTTGCATCCTACGGATCTCTTTCTGCTCTCACGTTTCTATGGTGTTGCCACAGGAACACCGCAAGGAGCCATTCTAGCGCGTAAGCAAACCCGGATTTAACACTCCTAGAAGCACTTTTGACCCACAGAGCAGAGTCAGTGGATAAATAGCCCCCTCTTCTGTCCCTTGGGTGGATAATACTAAACGTCACCCTAGAAGGTCTCAAGCAAAAATGAAGCCTAGTTGCCCACTACGTGAGCAATATGAGAACGACCCCTAGACTCATTCTCCCTACTTCCCAGTTCCATTCTTCCCAGTCCTAGGCCTCTATTCCTTGCAACTTTTCCCCAAAATTAATGACTTGCATGCAAGTGCTTGTCCCGCTCTGTTTTTCCAAAGAACCTACAGTAAGACACTTGATACCTAGAAATAATTCTGAAAAGCAGATTCTCAGCAAGAGATTTGAGAATTTGATCATTTGATTTCTACCTGACAATTGGCTTTGTCACATAACCCACAAGATACAGCAGACCTACTGATGCCAGAGGTGTCCATGGTGATTGGATGCCATTCCCAATAGAAGAGTCATGGCAGAGACACGTAGTAGCCCAGGAGTCTAGAACAAGTTTGGGCCTTATGTGGTAATAAACTACTCACTTTTGGCAAAGCAGCATCTAGCCTACTTGAGACTGGGTTTTTACCATGGGACATCAAGTGACTAACCTGAGTCTACATGATTCCATCAGATCCGCCAAGTCATAAGGTCAGACAGATGCCCCAGTAATCAATTATTTGATGGAAGTGGTACATCTGCTAGTTGGGCCCCAGCAGATCTGGACGGTACAACAAATTGATAAACAGATCATCCTTCTCCCCACCCATCATTCCCCAACCTTCCTTCCATCCATCCTCCCCCATCCTTCCTCCTACCTCTCTCTGTTGTATTACTGCCTCTCTCTCATCCTACTCTTTTGGCCTCATAGAGGTTTATAGCACCCAACCAACAGAGGAGAAAAACCCTTGAACCCACAACAGAGATGGGTCAGACTTTTGCAGTACTAGCTAACAGAACTCTACAGTCCCAAAGAAGGACCTGAAATGATGGTGAAGATAAATTCTCTCATTTGGCCAATCTGTGAGCTTAGAAATTCAATTTGTGCGTGGGGGAGTATGGATTTGGGTGGACAACAGCAGTCTTACCAACTCCTTCTCCTTACATCCTCCACACAAATTATCTGTGGCAGGCATTATTCTACTCAATTTTTATACTCAACTCTGCAATTCAGGTATTATTTTGATATATGCATTTTGCTCTTAAGTAACTAAGATGGTTGTTATTTGCTTAAGGACACAGCTGTTAAGTGGGTTATACACTGTGGACTCCATAGTCCATGCTCATTCTACTGTATTGTATATGTATTGTATATGTATTGTATATTATAAAGTATCAGAGCATAGATTGTGGTTTCCTAATGATGATTCTAAGCTAAGAAAAATTAAAATTCATTTAGCATACTGCTCAAGAACATTGGGATATATACAATATACTTGAGAACACCAAATCCAAGTTGGTTTTCATCTAGACCAGCAGTTTGCAAATTATGTTCCAGGGAGCCCCAGGATTGCATGATTGTCCTGGTATATCATGGGTCGGAGGCAGTCTTAATGGGGCAACTTGGGCATCCTTTCCTGCTTTAATAACACTCTCAGTTTTCCATTCTAAATGTGGTTCTACATAAAATTACATTTGAAAAAAGAATTTACTATTATAAAAATAAAATTTATAAACTACAGTTGGAAACTTCACATATACCACACAGATAGATCAAAATACTGGAGTCCTCCATGCTTTGGAAGTAACTCACTCATTAGTTTTTTGAAGTACCAACAATTTCTAGTCCAACAATGAGCTATTACTGCGTACCTGGCTAACAATATCTCTGCCATTACGTGTTAACATCAGAGTCAGCTGGGCTATAATATTATAATAATGTTCTTATCTAGTACTATAAACACACCTTTCTTTGAAATCACTCTAGACCTGTGTCCAGGCTTGGGCCTGGGTTTTTGCGGTTGTGGGAGTGAAAAGGTTCAGACAGATAATATTTTTAATTGGCATAAGCCCTTTCCCCGTCTGCGATAAGAAGTGCCCAGAGAGTTACCCTGTGGCACTGAACTATGCAAGAGACATGGGATTTGATTGGTCTGTAGGCCTCACGTGTGCAGAAAACACTTCAACAGGTGGAAACAGGAAGGTCTTCAAGGTTTGAGGGCGGTTATTTGGAGGCAACGTGCTGCAGAATGTGTCTGAGTGTCAGAGTTAGCTCTCAGTAGTGGGGAAGAATGCCCACAAAATAGACTTCCTAAGCCACAGAGCAGCCTAATGAATTCATTTGGTGCCGACTTCTCTGAATGCCCTTAGAGTTGTTAGAAGGCAGACTCCAAGGTCACATCAAGTTGCATTAGGCTTCAGGCTTACTGATTCTTTGGAAACATGACAAGAGCGCACAGCCTCACGGTAAGAACAAGCAAAGTTTTCAGGTTTTATGCAGGCTAGATGTTTTTCCAAGGTCATCTCTTTACATTTCTTTCTGCTTCTCCTGTCTAGGTTATAGATTTTCTCCAAACCAAGCGAGCCCCTCTTGGATAATTTGCCTTCTAATAAAATCAATTCACCTTCCCTAGCCTCTGCAGCCAATTATGCTATTTTTTTTAACTTCCCAAATTACAATTTTTCAAGATCTGCTGTGAGTATGAAGGAATAAATCCTGTCATTAAACAAAAGTTTCAAATTAAAAAAAAAAATTCTGCCTAAAACACAATGCAAGCTGGGTGGCTTGGTTGGCTAAGCGTCTGACTTCAGCTCAGGTCATGATCCCAGTGTCCTGGGAGTCCTGGGATCAAGTCCCACATCCGGCTCCCTGCTCAGAGGGGAGTCTGCTTCTCCCTCTCCCTCTGCCCCTCCCCTCTCTCTCTCTCAAAATAGATAAATAAAATCTTAAACACACACACACACAGTATGAGCAGAAACAACAAAAATCCCATCCCCACCTCCTTGAGAGCCTAACCTCATCTTCCAACTGCTGAGGAAAATGCCACAAAGCCAAGTAGACAGCGTCTGCCCTCCACGTCTAGTCCCTGTCCCCAAGCTCCAGAGTGTCCTGTAGATTGGGGTCATTGAGGACCAGGGGGTAGGAAATCCTAGGAAATGAGGAGGAATTAATTTGAACAACTAAGGTTTACTCTCAAAAGGGAAACAAAAATTAGCCCCAAGAGAAGAGGCCATCAATGCGCAGCATGTAGGAAGTAGTTTGAGGAACAAGGGAGAAGGGCTGGGAGTAGCTTATACCTGATTGGCAAGTTAGGGTACAGAGAACTGACGGGTGGGCAGAAAGGTAGGTTAAGTACCCAGGAGCCTAGGTGAAGAAGTCAGTCCTCTCTGAATCCCTATGCGCCAGCCCCATTCCCCTTGCCAACGCTTCTCCAGCTCTGATCTTGTTAAGATGGGGATTCTGATTCCATGAGTCTGGAATGGGGCTTGGGAGTCTGCATTTATAACTCACTCCTAATTTGATGGTGCAGTAACAAGTTCATACAACCACTGATCCTGTTCTCTTCAATGTTCTTCCAGAACAATTATTAAATATACAATCATAATAGGTACAAGTTTTTAAAAAGATGTAATAACGCACTGTATCAGCCAGTGTTCTCCAGAGAAACAGAACCAATAGAACCAATCTCTATACATACTGAGAACCAAGACACAGAGAGAGAGAGAAAGAGATTGATTGATTCGCTCACACACTTGTGGGGACCAGCAAAGCTGAAATCTACAGGGACAGGCTGGAAATTAAGAGTTGATGTTGCATCTTAAAGCAGAATTCCTCCTCCAGGAAACCTGAGGCTTACCCACATTACCAAGGGTAATGCGCTTTATGTAAAGTCAACTCATTATAAATATTAATCACACCTACAGATACCTTCACAGGAACAGCCAGATTAGTGTTTAAACAAACACCTGGATACCATGGTCTAGCAAAGTTAACACATAAAACTAACCATTACACATACTGTATAATTTTCAGCAAATTTACTTTTTTCCCTCCTAACATGTCTTACCAATAGCTACATTGTATTCTATTATATGTATGTATCATAATCATATAAGTTGTCTTTTATTATTGGATATTTTACTCTACACTATTACAAAAATGTTGCAATGAACATTCTTGAGAAAAAAGTCTTTAAGTCCAAGTGTGAATAGATCTGCAGTATAATTATTTAGACTTGAAAATATTGGGCAAGGGGTATGTAAATTTTTGCTTTTCATAGCAATTGGCAAATTGTTCTAAAAAAATAGACTTTGGTGATTTATACACTCAGTAGAAATGAGTAAAAATTTCTGTTTCCACACATTCTCAATGACACATTGTATTATAAAAATATTTTCAATGTTGCCCTTCCCATACATGAAAAACAATGTCTCTCATTCAAGTTTTCTTTTTTGTGGATAATCGCTTTTTTCTTACATTTAGAGGCTATTTGCATTTCTTTTTCTTCTGTGTCTAGAGTCCATTTTTCTGGGGTCTTTAGAATTTTTATTATTGATTTAGATTCAATATATCTTATGAATATCAGTCATTTTCTTATATATACAATGAAATTATATCTTGTTCTGTTGTGTTGTTTGCCTTTTAACTTCAATCATGGTGTTTTAAATCATGCCAATATTTTAATTTTATGCAAAGCTATTAGTCTTTAATTTTTTAGCTTTTGGGTTTTGTGTCTTGCTCTACAGACTTTTCCCTCCAAGAATATATAAATTTTCCTATTATTTCTTCTACATGTGTATGGTGTCTTATTTTGTATTAAAATCTTTGAACCATCCTGTTTATTTTGGTGTAAAGAGTATAATAGAGATGAACTTCCTATCCTCTCTCTTCTGGCTAGTTCAGTTATTTAAAACCCATTTGTTTAATAATCCATTCTTCATCACTTACTAAATTCCACCATTACACATACTGTATAACTGGGCTCTACCTATGAACTATCTATCCTGGAAATTCCACTATATGATATTTATTACTGTTTTTTAATAGTATGTCCAATACCCCTAATAGAAGAGCTAGCTCCCCTCATTATATTTACATTTTGAAACTTTTCAATCTAGTCTTCTTTTTTTTAAGATTTTATTTATTTATTTGACAGAGAGAGACAGCCAGTGAGAGAGGGAACACAAGCAGNTAAACTTTTCAATCTAGTCTTTTTTTTTTAAGATTTTATTTATTTATTTGACAGAGAGAGACAGCCAGTGAGAGAGGGAACACAAGCAGGGGGAGTGGGAGAGGAAGAAGCAGGCTCCCAGCGGAGGGTCCTGATGTGGGGCTCGATCCCAGAACGCTGGGATCACTCCCTGAGCCGAAGGCAGACACTTAACAACTGAGCCACCCAGGAGCCCCTTCAATCTAGTCTTTTAAGTTTGAATCAGTATATCTAGTGTCAAAAATTTAGTGTTGGTATTTTGATTAGCATTGAATTTAAAGTTTTGAATTAATTAAGAAAGAATGTCCATTTCATGCATTTTCGAGGATGATATCACCCTTAAAGAGACAAAAATTGGTTCTTGGAGATGAAAAAACTTACTCTTCTTTAAAAAAAAAAACTTAGCTTCTAAAGTACAGATATATATACACAGTACATAAACAGATAATTAGTTCATTGGTGTTATTAACATTTAATGGGAGAGCATAATTAAGAAAAAAGAAATGGTTATAAAAGGGGGCTATAATGAAAGAGTTGAGTAAGTTGGTCATTCTTATCCAACAAAAAGTCAGTTCTTGATAAGCATTTAAGTGCCTGAGTCTCCACAGTAGAATATTAAAATTTTCTTCACATAGATCTGAATATTTATTTTTAGGTGCTTCCTCTTTTTTCATAAATCTACATTGAGGACAAGTTTTGTATATTAATCTTTATATACTCAATATACTGAATTCCTAATTGTAGTAGTGTTATAGTTATTTCCTCTCATTTTCTAGTATTGATATAACCTGCAAATAATGAAAAATCAGCATCATCCTTTTTAACTTCTATGCTTCTTTTCGTTTTATTTAAGTTAAGGGCATTGCTAGTACTTCCAGAAAAATAGAACTAATACCAATCATGGTAGACTTCCTTAGGGTGAATATGAATTTAGTGGGATTTTTTTTCTAGTATTTCACCATTAAGCCCCTAACAAATCTGTTACAATTAAGGATTTATTAATCCATTTATGTTTTAAAAGTTATAAAAGAATTTTATCAAATGCTTCTTGGACATTTATGGAGATGATCAAATGATTATTCTCCTCAAATCTATTAATATGTACCTTGTTAAGGTCCATATATTGAGCCATCCCTGCATTCCTGGTATGAACTCTATGTGGTATTATATTATTCTTGTAATATGTGACTGTAATTTATTTGACAATACTTCTTATTTTTGCAACAAAAATATGGTGAGATTTTGGAATTTAATTTTACCATACCATCCTATTTTGTCAGGTGTTAGTAATAGTGGCTTCATAAAACAAATACATAAATTTCTCTTTTTTCCCCCTCTATGCTCACAAACATGTTTAAATAAAATCAGAGTTTCTTAGTTCTTATGGACTTTATAGATTGGCCAGTGAAAATATATGAATCAGGCATTTTTCATTGTGGATAATGAGTTTTTGACAACTTTTTGCTTTATTTAACTTCCTATCTTTCCCCAGATATGTTTTTGTTGTTTATCCCTTACTTCCCAGGTTTGTGATTTATTTCTACAGAGTTGAGTAAAATATTCTTCTAAAATTCTTTTCAGTTCCTCTGTATCAATGCCTGTTTCTTCTATTGTGACATGTGATTTTGTGCAGTTGTGTTTTCTGCCTCTTTCCACATACGTAACATTTTTA
The DNA here is from genome assembly GCF_002007445.2 of Ailuropoda melanoleuca. NCBI lineage: Eukaryota > Metazoa > Chordata > Mammalia > Carnivora > Ursidae > Ailuropoda > Ailuropoda melanoleuca. The sequence continues at coordinate 121,508,929 of NC_048219.1, read as the reverse complement.
TTTTCCTCCCCTCCCCCACAGCCACCGCCTCTTTCTTTCTCTGCCTCTCACTCTTGTTTGTGCATTATCTCTTTCCTTTTTTCACTCTCAATTAACTCACTCTTGAACTCAGTTACTTGTTTTATTTTTTTGTTTGTTTCCTGTTTTATAATTCATTTATTACTACTTTCATATTTACATTCTTTCTCTCTTTCTTTATGTTTATTTGGTTGTTTTCCCCCAAATTTTTAAATTTGATACTTTGTTCATTTTTTTATGGGGGGAGAGAACATTTATTTTTGTAGGTGAAAGAGAATTTTTTAAATGCAGCATGAAATAGATTTCTGCAGTGTTCTTTGGGATTTATAAGTAAGAACTGGAAATGATTCCTCTACTCTTCAAGTGAAGGACTGCTTTCATTTCAGTATTACACAAAATACAATATTATACAAAAACAGACCACATGAACCCCATATTTACTAGGGTTTTAAGCACTATTCAAATTGACTTTAAGAAGATTAAACTTTTTCCAACATTTAATGACACAAGGTCCAATGACCTCATGGGTTTCCTAACCCTATAGCCCTTCTTTTCTACAGAGCAGGTTGCTTGACCTTCATCTCCAGGTGGTTAAGGAGCTCCAATGTAACACGTAGGGCACACAATAGAAAGTCTTCCTTGTCCTGCTCTGATCTTGTGGCCCCATTCTAACGTGGCATTTCTTGCTAGGGAAGTCCTTACCTTGTACCTCCGATTTGCAATTTGCTCACTATCTTATTACCTGGACTTGAGTACTTCTCTTATTAACATGTCTACTATCAATCTCCATTAATGTGATATTTGGTCTTGATCTCTGTGACTTTCCTCAACCTGCTATGCAGTTATAATACCACTGCTTCTGACAGCACCCTGAAAGGGTGGGCCTTGTTATTCATTGACATACTTCCATACCTTCATTTATTTACTCACTCGTTCATCAAGCACGTATCAAGTGCCTACTTTATTCAAGCAGTGAGCTAAAAGCAGAGAAAGGAAAAAGTAAGATGTGGCCCCTTCCTTCCAGTAGCATCCAATCTAGTGGAAGATGACTCACTGACATGGGCCTACAGTACTGATTAAATCTAGGCTTTTGAGTGCTGAGTTCTGACATGAAATTCTAAAACCTCTTGCCGGTTTTGCTGTTTGCTTATCCCAAGATACTTGGAAGATTTCCAACTTTACAAACACTGCTATTAAAGTTAATTTTTTCTGAGAAAAATGTACACAACAACAATTAGAGAACGAAACTGTGGCACCAAGCTGGAGACACATGACATTCAAATATGTATCTCAACAAAAATGACAAATGATTGCATGTTATGACCTAGTGGTCATTAGCAAATAGTAGAAGCTGTGATTGTCAAATCCAAGGAGGTCAAGGGTCTTCTGCATATTAGAATCTCATTGTAATGTGACAAAACAAGGCATGGGATTATTTCTAAAATGACCCATTGGTTGAGATTTATAAGGGACTTTATTGTTGAGAATGAGCATCAGAAGAAATTTATCCTGCTCCTTCCCTTTTAACGTGGTTCCTAGCACACATCCCAGGGGTGGCATTTGAGTGAGACTCTAGTGTATTATTATAAAGCAGAGAGGAAGTAACACACTAACTAGACTGACTTTTTTAAATTTCTCAGAGTAAAACTTTTGACAGAATGCCAAACATCCAGATGAAAACTGAAGAAAAACAAAAACAACTCTCCAGATGTTTCCCTAAGTAAATGTATAGAAATTACTGTTCTTATCCTTTTTTTTTTTTTGAAATAACTCATGCAGCATAAGGGAACAAGGACCAGATGAAATATTAGGGTCAACGAAGCCCATGTTGACCTCTTAACAGGAAAAATGCACAGGTGATTTTGGATGACCAGGATAGCATACGGTAGTCACCAAAACCTCGCCTTGGTGGATCTGGTAGGTTAACTTTTTAGCCCAGATTTCTCACTCCTTTGTGGATTCTTGCATATAGCCATTTAACTCATAAAACCTTGTATTTCCTCTTACTATAAGCAGAGTGCACTTCCTGGCCTCTTGACTCTGGGTCAATGGGACATTAGCAGACATGATTTATGCAGAGGTTGAACTGTGCTTGTGTACTGGGCTCACCATTTTTGCCATGAGAGAAATGAGCCCAGGTAGCCCACTGGTCCATCAAAGATGAGAGATTTGCGGAGTAAATCTGTCCCCAACCTAAGCTGCAGAGTGTAGAGCCGAGTCCAGCCTAGATCAGCCAGGTCCTGGACAACTTGCAGATGTGAGTGAGAATAAATAATTATTTTAAGCCACTGAGTTTTGGGGTGTTTTGTTACACAGAATTATTGTGGAAATAGGTGACCTCTACCATAGAGCCAAAACAGATTGAAGATGGTGGGATGTCTGTAACAGAGTGTTTCCCATTGGCTTCTGCCTACTGATAGTGATGCTATCAGCTAGAAATACCTGAGGCACTCACCTGGGCCCATAGTAATTGTGGCAAGACCCCACAAACATTTCCCCAGCCAGAGCCAATGTTGTGGCTGACCAACACTTGTTCTCATTATGATTGCAAGATACACCTTAGCAACACCTATCAGCAAACTTAGAAGAAACAAGGTTTGTTACTCACAGGCCCTGAGGGGACACAGCATGCCCGAGAACCACAGTGAGGTCACAGGTAAAGAGAAAGAGCAGGGACCTGGGGTTCTGTCTCTGTTGAGATGGAGGGTGGGGGGCTATGGTTTTGTGGGTTCTCTCTTTATTGGAGAATTTAAAACATAAGAGCAGGAAAGGACATGGGAAGGGGAAGCATGGTCATGCGAGTGCTCCGGGACTTTCTCACAGGGGGACTTTGTGAAGGGGGCAGCCTGATTCCTTATCTAGTTGTTTAGCTAGTAGCTGTGTCAAACAGTTGGCAATATGTTGATTTGAGATAGATGTCTTTGAAATGGATGGCTTGGTAATGAAAAACTTAATGTCAGGCACTTACATGACAATAAACAAAGCTCACTGACAAACAAACTACACAGAGTCAACGAGAGGAATCAAGCAGCCGCAGAGATGCAGACGTGAGTCTATGTGTCTTTCTAGCCTCACTGCCTAACACCCTCTGTTTCACTTTTGGAGTCCCCTAGAATATTCCTCCTCCAGTGTTTTGGATGTGCCAAGCACTTTCATACCTCAAGGTCTTGCACATGCTGTTTTCTCTCTCCCTACCTTCCTGAAAGTCCTAACGTAGACATTACCTATTCAGGTAATGGGGCACATTTGTCCTCAAAGTATGCCTGCAATGGCCTGGAGGAGGAAACTTAAAATATATTGGCCTGCAAATCAATGAAGGTGACTCCAAACATAATTTGTATAATTTCTTTTTAGTTTGAACGTGATTTAAATGAACACATACGCAAGAGCACAGTTTCATGCTGAAAACATTCAGAACTATAATAAAGCATTTTTTAAGTCTAACTGGCCAGGACTTTGAATTGACCAAATTTCTTTTGGCTTTCCATTGTGAGAGATAAGAGACATATTGCTAAAAAATAAATAACTAGAATTTAATCAAATAAAATATTCACCTTTGAATAAAGCTTATGAATTCTCACATTTGAACCTCCTAGAACTATGTGTATGTAGGAGGCTACAACTCACTAAAACAACCCTAAAGCAACACCTAATGTCCAAGGAAGAGATGTTCTGATCAGCTAGAATCGGCATCCCTAAGCAGAGAAGTGGGCTATTACAACTTAGAAAAAACTTAATACCATTAGGGTTTTTATTCTTTAAAGATTTTATTTATTTATTTGACAGAGAGAGACAGCCAGCGAGAGAGGGAACACAAGCAGGGGGANCTTAATACCATTAGGGTTTTTATTTTTTAAAGATTTTATTTATTTATTTGACAGAGAGAGACAGCCAGCGAGAGAGGGAACACAAGCAGGGGGAGTGGGAGAGGAAGAAGCAGGCTCACAACGGAGGAGCCTGATGTGGGGCTCGATCCCATAACGTCGGGATCGCACCCTGAGCCGAAGGCAGACGCTTAACCGCTGAGCCACCCAGGAGCCCCCAATTAGGGTTTTTAAAAAGTGAATTTGAGATTGAGCCTCAGTTAACTAGAAAATTCCTGTAATTTTNAGCCACCCAGGCGCCCCCAATTAGGGTTTTTAAAAAGTGAATTTGAGATTGAGCCTCAGTTAACTAGAAAATTCCTGTAATTTTATTAACTTGTGGTTTGATTGTAGGGTTGTGATGCAGTGTGTGTATGTGTGTGTGTGTGTGTGTGTGTATGCACACCCCAACATTTGGGGCAAATAAGAACTAGTATTTACTGAGACCTTATTCTTGCCAGGAACTGTGCTGAGAAATTCACAGACATTATCTCATTTGATCCTTATAATAACCTTGCAAGATACATATAAAATCTGCTCCTCAGTAGGTATCGTAAAAATGCTAATTTGGGCCTGAGCAGTTTATAAACGACACTCTAGAGCAGTGGGTCTCAACCTCAGCTGCACATTAGAACCATTTGGGAGCTTTTAAAAATCCCCAGACCCAAGCCCCACCCCAGGACATTGGAGTTGGAACGCATGAGAGCAGAAGGCAAGCGCTGGTATTTCTATACTCCCCAGGTGACTGCGATGGGAAGCTAAGTAAGTTTGTGAGTCACTGGATTTATAACTGCAGTGATAATCTGAGAACTTAGACACTCAGCGATATATGTGCTTGGTGTGAAGCATGGCGGTGCCTCCGCTGCTGTGAGAGAAAAGTCAGCAGCTCAGCAGTCATCAGCACCAGCACCCAGCTTCTAGGGGAAGAAGCATCAGCTGAAGGCACAGCTGCTTCGAGGCCTGCTTCAAGGCCATGAGAGCCAGATCCAGACTGTTCCCCTTAGGAGATCGCTGGCATAGAGACTTGAACACAGGTTGTCATTATTTCCCAAGCACAGGTCTAATCCTATACCACTTTAAACGCCTTGGCCAGTTAGCATTTACCCTAGCCAAGCAAGAGAAGTGAGGGTCTGCATTTTGTATTACCTATGTGTCGGGCAAGGACACAAGGTCAAGGCCAGACCGCAGACGAGGCGCGGTTTCAGAGCAGACAGAGCATATACATTCGAAACAGGTGGATACTCTTGCTAGGATGCGGTTCATCTGCTGAGTCAGCTGAAGCCACCCCTTGGTTGACCATTCTGGGAATCTGCTCAGCTCTGGCTTCTGTGCTGCCCCCAGGAGCTTGGTGTCAAGGGCGTGGGTGAAATCCGTGAGGCCCCTGCCCTTTCTTCAGCCTGGGCCAGTTGCCCGTGGAGCAAAGGAGGGGAAACCAAGGTACCTGCTTCTTTAGCATTCTCAGTACCTCCAGCAATTGGGCATGTCTCTGCAAAGGGCTACAGAGCTCCAGGACCTGGGGTTGAGCAGGAGCTGACTGCTTTCTAAATCCTCTGTTTTATGGCAGCTGTAATAAGCTTTTGGCTCAGGTTTGGGGAGAGGCTGTTCAATGCGGTGCTTAAGAGTGCTAACTGCAGAGCCACATGCTCATGTAATTAATTTTGCTTATTTTTGATGTGTGGCTTATACAATAAATAGATGAAATAGATATAAATAATAGATGAATACGATAAATAGATGAAAATGTTTAGAACAATACCTGCCCATAGTAAGGGTTACATAATGTAAGCTCTTATTGTTTATGTATTCTTTCATCCATGCAACTGTTTATTTTTGGCTACAGTATTTATTTTTTTTTTTATTTTTTACTTTTTAAAAGATTTTATTTATTTATTTATTTGACAGAGAGAGAGAGAGAGCACACAAGCAGGGAGAGCAGCAGAGGGAGAGGAAGACACAGGCTCTCTGCTGAGCAGGGAGTCCCATGCAGGGCTAGATCCCAGGACTCTGGGATCATGACCTGAGCCGAAGGCAGATGCTTAATCAACTGAGCCACCCAGGCGCCCCTGCAGTGTTTAGAAAGCCTTCCTATGTGTCAAGCACTGTGTAATGCAAAGGGATCAAAATAATATGGTTCCTGCACTCGGGGGAAGACAGGAAGACAGACATATAAAAATTATCTGGTATCATGCTAGGAGCTAAGTAATCACTCCAAGTGTATACCTTGGTGTTCCAGAGAAGGAGCACCTGCGAATCAATCCTCTTTGCTGTGGGTACCAGTGAGAACAAACTGATTGCTCCCTACTTTAGGATTCCTTTACATATCTGATAATGGACAATGGTTTATTCTCTAAAATGACTGTGCTCCTAAAACTTATTCCAGAGAAATAAGACAGAATTGGTTTGTTCCCTTCAAATGCCAAATGCCCCCAGCTGTCTCCTTCATCTGTTTGGCCTTAGGCAAATTGCTGACTTCATCAGTATTTCCCACTTTAAAATGGAAATAATGATACCTACTTTGCAAAGTTGTTGTAAGGCTGAGATAGATGATAGATAGATGATAGATAGATGATAGATAGATAGATAGATAGATAGATAGATAGATAGATAGATAGATATAGATAGATGATAGAGAGATAGATGATAGATATATAGATAGATGATAGATAAAACACCTGGAGCTCCCCTTATATTTACAGCTTCCACTGGTTAAAGTAACCACCCTGGGTCATCCAACCCAAAGTCCTAAGGAGTCTCCTTTCACAGGCAGTTGCTATATGCATGATTATAGTACAAATGTCCTCTCTTGAGAAGTTCTTGGATCTAATCTTGTATTTTGGAAGGATCTCCTTTCCCCCCTTTTCTTCCTCTTCTGTTGTTCCTGATATTTTCTCACCCTGTTCGTACTAGGCTGAAAATGCACAGGCTCATCTGCTATATAGCATGGAGGCTGATTCAACCCCCCTAGGATGACTAGAACAATCTACTCTCTCTACATTTACATCAGTCCATTGTCATGGATGAATAAAAAATTAATTTTAAAGATAGTTTGGAATTGTTTCTTACCATGGACTAATATTCTATATACAGATCATGATGAATGTTGGGATCTTTTAACCACACTGACATATGAACATTTCTGTCCTTTCTTATATTTCTAAGTCTTGGCTTCCTTTCCCAGGGTTCTTATCGATATGATCCAAGGAAAGGGAAACCCAACAGTAGCCCAGCTCAACATCTACCAAGGTGTTTAAAGAAGATATTCTCATTGGTGTCAAATAGTATTGGAAAATTTGGGATTAGATAAAAACGAATACTAAAAAAAAAAAAAAATACCACTGTAGGATCACACTATTAAGGAAGTGAGAGGATGGTCCACAGAAAGGGAGAAAATATTTGCAAGCCATATCTCTAATAAGGGTCTAGTGGCTGTAATATATAAAGAACTTCTATAACTCAAAAATAAAAAGACAACCTAATTCAAAAATGAAGGATTTGAATAGATATAGCCCTAAAGAAGATGCATAAATGGCCAATAAACATATGGAAAAAAATGCTCAACATCATCATTAGTCTTCACGAATATGCAAATCAAAACCACGAGATCCCACTTAACACCCACTGGAATGACTGGAAAATAATAAGTGTTGCTGAGAATATGGAGAAATTAGAACCCTCATGGGTTGCTGGTGGGAATGTGAAATGGTATAGCTGGGGCACAAAACAGCTTGGCAGTTCCTCAAAAAGTGAAACCCAGTTACTATGTCACCCAACAATTTCATTCTTACATACGTACCCAAGAGAATTAAAACCTATGTTCACACAACAAACTACATAAACATACATTCCAATATTATTCATAATAGTCAAAAAGTGGAAGCTATCAAAAGGCCCTCAAATGATGAACGTGTAAATGAGGTGTGGTGTATCCTATGAAATGGAATATTACTCGGCCATAAAAAGTGAAGTATGGATACATGCCATGACATAGATGAACCCTGAAAGCATAACACTAAGTGAAAGGAGCCAGACAAAAAAGATCACATGTTATGTGTTTCTATTCATATGAAACTTTCAGTCTAAGCAAATCCATGGAGATAGGAACCAGATTAGTGGTTGTCAGAAGCCAAAGGGGAAGGGTTAAGTGGTCGGGGGGACTGCTAAGGGTACAGAGTTTCTTTTGGGGACTATGAAAATACTCTGTAATTAGATATTGGTGGTGACTGCAAAACCCCTTGAATATTCTAAAAATCACTTAATGGTATACTCTAAAAAAACCCTGCAGGACCTTCTAAGGAGTTCTTTTGCTAATCTTAATCCTAAAATTTGTATAGAATTATAAAAGACCTTGAATAACCAAAACAATCTTAAGAAAGAAGAACTAAGGTGGATACATCATACTCCCTCATTTAAAACTACATTACAAAGATGTAGTAATCAAAACAGTACGGTACTGGCATAAAAACAGACACACAGATCAATGGAACAGAACAGAGAGCCCAGAAAAAAACCCATGCACATATGTCAATTAATTTTTGACAAAGGAGTCAAGAATATACATACAATGAGGAAATACACAGTAAGTGGTGCTGGGAAAACTGGACAGCCTCCTGCAAAAGAATGAAAAGGGACCACTATCCTACACTGTACACAAAAATTAATTCAAAAGACATTAGAGACTTAAATAACTCCAAAAACATAAAATTCCTAGAAGAAAACATAGAGGATAAGCAATCTGACAGTGGTCTTGGCTGTGATTTTTTGGATATGACACCAAAAGCAAAAATAAACAAGTGGGAGAACATCAAATTAGAAAGCTTCTACACAGCAAAGGAAACCATCAACAAAATGAAAAGGTAACCTATGGAATGGGAGAAAGTATTTGTAAACCACATATCCAATGAGAGGTTAATATCCAAAATATATAAGGGACTCATATGACTCAATAGCAACAAAACAAAACAAAACAAAAACAAAACAAAACAAAAAAAACCCAATTTAAAAATGGTCAAATATCCTAAATAGAGAGGTACATGAAAAGGTGCTTAACATCACTTATCTGGGGCACCTGGGTGGCTCGTTTGGTTAAGCATTTCCCTTTGGCTCAGGTCATGATCCTGGGGTCCTGGGATCGAGCCCTGCTTTGGGCTCCATGCTCAGTGGGGAGCCTGCTTCACCCTCTCCCTCTCCCTCTGCCACTCCCTCTGTTTGTACTCTCTTGCTCACTCTTTCAAATAAATAAATAAAATCTTAAAAAAAAACCCAAAAAACATCACTTATTCTCAGGAAATTGCAAATCAAAATCACAATGAGATATTACCTCACACCTGTAGAAGGGCTCTCATCAAGAGACAAGTGTTGGTGAGTATGTGGAGAAAGGGAACCCTTTGCGTGTTGGTGGGGATAAAATTGGTACACTCACTATGGAAAGCTGTAAGGTGGCTCCTTAAAAAAATTTAAAAATAGAACTACCATATGATCTAATAATTCCACTTCTGGGTATACATCCAAAGGGAATAAAAATAGAATGTCAAAGAGATATCGATACCCTTATGTTCACTGCAGCATTATTCACAATAACCAAAATATGGAAGAGACCTAAGTGTTCCTCAACAGATGAAAGGATAAAGACCTTGTGGCTTATATACAATGGAATATTATTCAGCCATGAGAAAGGACATTCTGGTGTTGCAATAACGTGGATGAATCTTAAGGACAATATATGAAGTGAAATAAGTCAGAGAAAGACAAATCCTGTTTGATATCACTTATATATACAATCTAAAAGGGCCAAGCTCATAGGAACAGCAACTAGAATGGTGGCTACAAGGGGCTGGCGTGGTGATGGCGGGATATTGTCAAAAAGTACAAACTTCCATATAAGATCATTAATTTGGGAGACCAAATGTACAGCATAGTGATTATAGTTAATAATACTGTGTTATATACTTGAAAGTTGCTAAGAGAGAAAATGTTAAATGATTTCACCACAAAAGAAGAAATAAATTATGTAATGTGATGCAGGTGCTAGGTAATGCTATGGTGCTAATCATTTGCAAGATGTAAGTATATCAGATCAACAGATTGTGCACGTTAAAGTCACATAATGTTATATGTCAATTATATCTCAATAAAGCTGGGGGTAAAAAGGAAAATAATAATAATAATATAGAGAAAATGAAACCTGCATACATTGCTAGTGGGAATGGAAAACGATTCAGCTGCTGTGACAAACTGCCTGGCAGTTCCTCAGAAGGTTAAATATAGAACTACCATATGATCTAGAAATTCCACCCCTAGGTATACATCTAAGAGAACTGAAAACATATGTTCACACAAAAACTTGTGCACGAATGTTCATGGCAGCATTATTCATAATAGCCCCACAGCAGAAACAACTGCATGTCCATAAGGTGATTCCATTGTGGTCTATCCCACAATGGAATATTATTCAGCCATAAAGAGGAGAGAAGTACTTCTCTAGGCTACAATATGGATTAACCTTAAAAACATGATGCTAAGTGAAAGCAGCCAGCCACCAAAGGCCACATATTGTATGTTTCTATTTATATAGAATGTGCAGAATAGGCAAATTGACAGAGACAGAATGTAGATCAGCAGCTGCCAGGGGATGGGGAGAGGGAGGGAATTTGGACTGTTAATAGGGACGGGATTTCTTCTGGGCATGATGGGAATGTTCTGAAATTTGATAGCGGTGGTCATTACACAACACAGTGAATATACTAAAAACCCCTGAATGGTACCAGTTTCAAACGATTAATTTTATTTTATATAAATTATGTTTTAAAAATAAAAATAAACTACAAACTATAAGAAATAATTCTTTAGGGGCACCTGGGAGGTTCAGTTGGTAAAGCATCTGCCTTCAGCTCAGGTCATGATCCCAGGGGATCATGGGATGAAAGCCCCTGTTGAGCTCCCTGCTCCTCAGACAGTCTACTTCTCTGTCTCCCTCTGCCCCTCGCCCCGCTTGTGCACGTGCTCGCTCTCAAATAAATAAATAAAATCTGTAAAAAAAAGAGTAGTTCTTTAGCATTGAAGTGACCATTTGCATAAAATCTTCTTAAACTCACTGTTTATTTTTTCTCTAATACCGCTGAATACTCTTATCTCTATATTATAAACTTGAACGTTTATGTGTCCATTAATATGTGAGCTTGACAATGTGTCTCCTGGGAGATAAAATAAAGTTCAAAAGAAAGAAAAGAAACAAAATGTTGTTAAGAATATTTGCCCAAACTTTTTTCTTTTTTGAGAGAGAGAGCTAGAGCACGTGTGCATGCTTGTGTGAGCAGGGCGGGGTGCGGGTGTTAGTCTCAGAGGGGTAGAGGGAGAGCGAGAATCTTAAGCAGGCTCCATGTCTAATGCGGAGCCAGACACGGGGCTAGGTGTCACAATCCTGTGATCATGAACTGAGCCAAAATCAAGAGTCAGACGCTTAACTGAGTGAGCCACTGAGGCGCCCCTATTTGTGCAAACTTTTAATTGATAAAATTGTTTGTTCTTTTGGACCCTAGAATATGTCTAAATCACTGAACAAAAAATAATGTAATTTTTTATATGAATTATATCTCAATTTTTTAAAAAACTGCAGGAACTCTCTAAGAAGTTCTCTGGCTAATGTACATTATAAATTTCCAAGACGTAGACACGGAATTTTGTGTTTTCCATCTTATTTAACAGTGGAAAACTTTTTTTCAGGGGGTAGCTCTATGGGAACTGCTATGGGAAATATTGCTCTAGTGATCCACTCCAAGTAAATATTAATGTAAGAGCATCCAGTACTTGGAGTAGATGGTTTGGTTTAAATGATTCATCAGTGTTGATTCTAGGTCACCACCATTTCTCCATTTCATTTTGGCTCTGTTGACAGTAGTCCCCCTCATTATATGTTAAGCTTTGTTGCCCTGCATTTAATTGCTCCTGGTGTGAGAAATGTGACTTTAGAAACCTCTCTTAAAAATAAAGTAATATCCTAGGAAGTGAGCACAAGGTAACGAAGATGAATGTAATTTAATAGGACATGTGGAGCTTAAAATACACAGTGTTTTTAATCCAGCTAAGGCTATAATGCACAAAGCATGACATTTTAAGTCTATTAAGTCATTCCAACAAGATTAGTCTTCAGGTTAGGCATACTGCTCTGGAGACTATTGTCCCAATGTCATGGGGACATTTATGCCAATGGATTTTATTGGTATTGATACACAGCAATGTCTTTCCCACACTAGGTGGAACAGCTTAAGTAAAACCTTAAATGTTTCAAATCACACTTATAAAAAAAAGTGATATTGACCCATCCTTCCTTCTTTCTAATGACAAAATAAATAAATCTGCCATGGTTAAGGAAATAGCATGAAACTGATACACAGAAAACTCAGATTGCATCCTTGATATCTATGATAACTTTGCAGAAGACAAAAAAACCACTGAATTATAAAAATGAAAGGAGAAAAGGGGAGGCAAAGTAGCAGGAGGAGGGAGATCAAGAGAGGAAAACTCGGGAGGAGAAGGGGAAGCAATAGCACAAGAACAGAAACAAAGTATTTGGTGCCTCTGTCTCAGCGTGCCTCTAGTATGCGCACTCACTTGACTACTTATATGAAGAATTCAGATATTTGTGGACAAATATCACTTCTAATTATCTTGAGCAATCCTGATTATTTTGTTTTCTATTTGTGAATAGCCATAGGTGATTTTCTTTTTTGCATGTTTAGATTCTAAGCATTGTATACCAGAAAATAAGTTGGTTTTGTTTTGGGGTTGGTTGGTTTTTTTTTTTTTTTTCCTGGTGGTGGCGGAGAAGGCAAAGCCTGATATCATGTGAGCCAGATGTACTCGTTTGGATGGAGTACAAGAAAACCTGTGAAGATTAACAGTAAATCTTTTTCTGTGCTCACAAAGTGATGAAAAATTGGCATAAAATGTGCTACTACCAAATAAGTCACGCGTGTATATCTTACTGGCTACTATGAGTGAATGACCAAGGTAATATTTGCTTTTTAGTAAACAGAGGCTTAAATAGAGCCAAGGGTATATTTCACATCCAGAAGCATGCCTTCCACTTGCCTCATTATGTAAATGACTCTCTGATAGAACTTAGCTGCTTCCGGGGGAACTTTCACCCTTACAGGACATTCCCTATACAAGCCTTATGATCTGGAAACAAGGGCATTTCCCCGTGTCTGATCTCTTGACACAATTACTGTTTAAGTGCACATTCAGAAGCTGATCTTATATAGTAAGCACATGCTTTAGCATGCTTTGAATTATGTTATCTTTGTTATTACTGTTTGGCCTTTCACATCTGTATGTCCTGCTTTCTTAACTAGACTATAATTTCTCTGACATGAAGGTACATATTTTATATGCCTTTCTACATGTCCACAGCATCAAAGAGTAATATAGCAACTGGGCACTAAAGTCCTTTGATTTAGAAGAGACCTTTTCTCCCAGACAATGTATAGTAAAATATTGAGGAAGTGTTGGATAACTACATTATTTATTTATCAAATATTCATACAATCTCTACTAGGTGCCAGCCACCAATATGTTAATGTGTTTTTCAAATATATTCACTCACAGAACTTCTGTAGCAACCTAATGTAGATGAGTTCCCTTACTATTACTCCCATCTTGCAGATGAAGAAACTGAGGCATAGAGAAGCATTATCGCCAACAGATGATAGCTGATGCAGAAATCAGCCCCGGGCAGCCTGGCTCTGGAAACTGTGCTCATTTCTACCACTTAAGCTTCACTGCCTGTGGAGCCATGCTGAACTGACTCTAGTTTATTAGTCTTGGTTACCGGCAATTGCATATCATACATCCTCTTTTCCACCATATTGATTGTGAGGTGTCTTGAACCAGCTTGTTTCATACTTAGTAGGGAACACATTTGCAAAAGCATTCCGAATACTCTCTTGCCACCTCTCTCATCATCTTCTTGTTAATAAGCCGTTGTTGCGTTGACGCTGCTGCCCCGCTATTCCAGTGTAACCTACAGCAATGCTACCCTGTTCCTTCTTAATTATCGTTCATTCATTGAGAACAAGCATTGCTATCCTCGTTTCATGTCCTCTAATCTATTCTGGCTACGTGTACAGTGTTGATGCCTTTTAATGGAAAAATAGAACACCAAGAAATTCTATCTTGGCCTCAGTCTCAGGCACCACAAAAACAGACCTGCATCCGACTCTCCCTGGCCCTGCATTGCAGCTGAGACGGGAAATCATCATCATCATCATATCCTCAATCGGCTCCCAGAAGCAACTCAATAGCTCCAGCCAAGCTGTCCTGAAACAGGAGTTCACCCTGAGAATCTGCATCTATTAAAAGCAGTCTTTTAAAGTCTCCTTTATGCTAATAAAATAAAGGTCCATTGTAGAGATGTCTGCACTTGAAGCCAAGAGCCGGTATCCTATGTGAATGCTGCCATTGCATTCTTCTCGGCCTGTCCACTAGCCACAGGATGCCTTTCTCTAACTCCGAGTGTCAGAGCATCTGTATAATGCAAGCAGATTTGATGTGCACCAGGGAAGAAAGGGGCCAGGGGATGGGCGAGCCTTTGTGGAAGAAACCTTTTAGCATGTGCCCCCCATTGAGGGTGGAAGAGAGAAATGATCAAAGGGCTCACAAGAGGCTGAGTCTTCTCTAAGAGGACACATAAAGGACAAAGATTGTTATATTGAAATATCTAAGGAACGCTCAATGCAGCGTAGAGACACAGAACACTAGCACAATGCCTCATTTATGCAGGCCAGCCTACTTTGTTTAACAGTGTTACATATGCATTTAGAGATAACCAGTCTTTCAGGCCATCATCCCGCAAGTCTATGGAAGAAGCTCAGAGTGCCCACGGAGCTCTTGCCCATGCAAGACCTGGTTTTGGTAGTCCTTAAAATGGACTCACCTGAAATAACAGCTGGAGGGGACACATCTCTATGTTGCTTAAAATCACCAAAGACAACTTACATCCTTAGCTTCAAATCTCTGTCCTCTACGTTTTGTGCCCTGGGCATGAGGTTGACAATAGACACAGCAGCACATGTAAGTCACTCTACAAATACTGAGCATAACCTAGCAGGCCAGGGAACTCCTCATAGACTGTGATCTCAAGAAACTTCTTCACAATCTACAGTATTTAGTCAAGACAAGAAGCCTAAGCAGGTAATCATAATATAAGGTCAAAACCAGTGTGTCATGGAAGAATCTGTTCCCAGGGTGTAATGAACAAAAAGGAGTAGACCTCTTTATCAGGGTGGGCTTCATGGAGGAATTAAAGCCTATGAATTTACTGTTAGTGGCTATATCCATATCATGGATTTCCTGCCTGGTGAAATTATGTTACAAATAGTCTGACATGTTTA
The DNA here is from genome assembly GCF_002007445.2 of Ailuropoda melanoleuca. Classification (NCBI taxonomy): domain Eukaryota; kingdom Metazoa; phylum Chordata; class Mammalia; order Carnivora; family Ursidae; genus Ailuropoda; species Ailuropoda melanoleuca. The sequence goes on along the minus strand of NC_048219.1, from coordinate 121,493,661 downwards.
ACATCTAGCCCTTAATATCTTGCCTGCTTTTCTGATCCTGCCACAGACACAATTCTGTCCCCAAATCTGGTTGGAACTATTGCCATCAAAGTCTCTGTTATAAAAGAGTTTAAAATGGGTGAATCTCATGAAATGATTTTCCAATTAGTAATATTTAGACAAGCCATGGTCCCTGTCTTCTGCCAGGTTATCTTGCCTTACTTTTTGTTTGATTGTTTGTTTTGTCTTGTTTTTTTTAAGATTTATTTATTTGAGAGAGAGAGCATGTGAGTATGGGCAGGGGAAGAGGGAGAGAGAGAGAATCTCCAGCAGATTCCCCACTGAGTGCTGAGCAGACCAGGCTGGGGAGTGCGGGGGGCCTTAATTTCATGACCACGAGATCACAACCTGAGCCAAAACCAAGATTTGGACCCTCATCCAACTATACCACCCAGGCACGCCTTGCTTTACTTTTGTTTTTTCATGTATTTACCTTCCTCTTTGTGACAACTTTTCTTCCTCCTACCTCACTTTCTGCCACCCCCCGACCCTCAACTCTGTTGCAAACACATGAACACACACACCACACACACTCATGGCCACATTGCACCTGGGTGGCTATACCTAGGACATGCTCTACTCATTCCTTGAACAGTTGTTAAACGCAAAAAGATAACATAGGAAAAGCAGAGAGTCAATAGAGTTATGTTAATTTCAGAAATAAGTTCTGGAGATATGAGAGTTGCATTAAATTCTGATTTCCAAATATTTCTGTCTGTTGTGTTTACAAAACAACAAAAACAAACAAACAAAACACACACACACACACACACACACACAAAACCAAGCTGTGATTTCCACTGTGATCCCTGGTGAAACGAAGAGACCAAGCCAAGACAGAAACCAGGGAAAATCGGGTCAGTATAGGAAAGAAATAACAGGTGTAGTATGTGATCCAAAAAGTCAATGGCCAGCTCTGTTCTAAGTCTTTTATGTACTGGAAGATATTTAATCCTCACAATTGCCTTATGAGATGAATACTATCATTATCATCCTCATTCTACAGGTGATAGAATGGAGGCATGGAAAGAGAGGAAACAGGCAGCTAGGGATTGGCAGAATGAGGACTTGAAGCCAGATGGGTTGGTTCTAGAGTCCAAGCACGGGAGTGCCCACCATGTGCTCCATACAGCAAACTGTCAGGGGTCACTAATGGGGCTCCCCATGAAGCTTCCCTTAAGGGGAATGGAGCGCTGGTCCAGGCAGGGAGCCTCCATCAAAGGGCAAGGCAAAGACTAACGTTCCATTCTACAGCATCTCAGAGAGACTCCTACCAAGGGTTTCTCCTCGCTTGAGACTGTTTTGTTACTTTATTTTGCTCTACTATTTAAAAGATTACTGCTAGGCTTCAACACACACTGCATTGTAAAAACAACTACATAATCAGGGGAGGGGTGGCGGGGGTGGGGAAAGGACCCATACCAAGGAATACTGAATCTCTAAGCAGGGAGGATTTGCTATAATTGAGGACTTAACATTAGAGATCTTTAATCACCTACATTTTTACCTGAACACTCTGACCTGTTTTCTTAAAATCTGCTTGGAGCTCAGGGAGCTAAAGTAATACTTCTGTACCATCACCCCCACGTTATGGTTTTCATAAAATCTGGAAGAAATTTTTGTTACTGTCTTCCTCAAAATTTGGGGGAATTATTTGTCAAGAGAATTTATTCTATTTTTGGATATCGTGAGTCATTAGAAAGCTTGTCCTGATATTAAATAAACTCTAATGTAGCATTTTGAATAGCAGTCGGTACGTTATAAAGACTCTACAATTGTTAGCTTCGTTATTAGTAACTGTGGGTAGTTTTGAATAGATCCATCGTGGAGGCATTCCTATGTATTGAAAATGTTTTAACAACCGTGTGCTTCTTGGTCACTTGGTTTCGACACACCCTTTAACCAGCCAACTTTGGTACCATAAGGACAACTATCTGAACAACACATAGAAAAAATTGTTTGCTTCTAGGTGGCAGATGCTGCAGGAAAGCAGTAAAGAACCTTCTAATTACCCAGTATCAAAACCTACTCCTTCATAAACTCTCGCTATCACCAGCAGGACAAAATATGTTTCTTGAGCATAATGTTGACAATAAGCCAGTCAGTAATGTTCACGTAGCATGGCCTTAGCTTGACCAAAGCATCCCCTCCTCAGTCTGGAGCAGATGGAGTCGAAATTCCATCCATCATGGCCACTGGGGTCCTGCACCAGGAACCAGAGCTACAAAGGGCATAAGATCTCTCAGGTCAGCCGAGGAGAAGGGAAGAGGAGATTGTGCAAAGGAATTTGACATCTTTCACAAAAGAGAAGCTCCATAGAGCGGGAGAAAAACGATCATTGACTAAGGTACTAATGCACTGTCACCATTTGATGATCCAACGGAAATAACCCAGGAGGCTGAATTATTTATCACCAGCCCCTTTCTGCCCCTGCAGGCCCCGCTGGCTTTGTTATGCAATGATAGTGATTATTAGGTTGGTTGCTACAGCATCAGGCAAACAAGCTTCTTGTCTCAAAAGTAGTCTGGAAAATATTAATTTCAGTTTGGGGAAAGACTTTAAATGGCTGTCAGGAATGCGTTTGAAGTGGAAGGAAAGGATGGACTGAATAGAGCTTCAATTTTCACAGTTTCCTATAGGATAAGGAAAACAAAAGAAAACATTGTTTTCTAGAAAGCATTATTTCATTGTAATTATAATGAGCAATTCTGACCATTTATTTTTTTCCTGCCTGGGGCCACCTTTTGTCACAGTATATTTTGCATAATAAGTAGGGGGCAAAAACCTAATCTTACATTAATAACTGTGCAAAAGGATACTTTTTTGAGAGGAAAGGGGCACTCACGTTTAGAGTTTATCACGGGCATTTAAAACAGACATTTAACGTTTACATCTAGGCCCTTTTCCTGATGAAAAATCACCAAATGCCTTATATTTTCCCCTTACCGTCCAAATCTAATTGCAAAGATATCCATGTAACACAGACATGAGGAGGTATTGATCCATTATAACTAGGGGCATTTGGGAACGCCTACACCACTGCAATCAAGTTGAAATGTTGCTGTACCAGAAATGTCTCCATTCAGTTTTCACTATTTGCAGTCTTTTATTAATTAATTTCAGCATTTGTTATTACTGATAATAACAATAGCAACAAATGTCATTTATTGGGCACTTATCCTGGGTCTGACAGCATGCTAAGCTCTTTTCATACCTTTAATATGCACAACAGCCTACAAGATGGGTATTGCTAACCCCATTTAAGAGTTGAGGAGGGGCACCTGGGTGGCTCACTCAGTTAAGCGTCTGCCTTCCACTCAGGTCTTGATCTTGGGGTCCTGGGATCAAGCCCTGTGTCAGGATCCCTGCTCAGCAGGGAGCCAGTTTCTCTCTCTGCCTGCTGCTCTCTCTACCCCTCACCATCTACCCCACCCCTCACCCCAGCTCAGGTTCTTTCTCTCTCTCAAATAAATAAAATCTTTAAAAAAAAAAAAAGGAGAAAATGAAGTTCAGAGAGGTTAAATAACCAGCATAAAGCCCAGAGCAAGTTACCTTTGGGGCCAGGATGCCCATCTCAGTGTTTCTGTAGCCTGTGCTCATGGCGCTACATCCCGCTGTCCTCGTGTTCTCTAAGACAGCCTGTCCCTTCTCCTTCTGTGCCAATAGAAATGTTCTAAACCTGAGCCTTTCAATGTCATTCATTAGTCACATGTGGCTATTGAGCACTTGAAATGTGGATAGTGTGACTATGGAAATGAATTTTTAATTTTGTTTAATTTAAATTAATTTAAATTTAAATAGCCACATGTGGCTAGTCTCTACTATATTGGACAGCGTTACTCTAAAACAAACTAGAACTGTAAGGCAGAGGAAACCTAGCCTAGTATAGTTAGCAAGGATGACGCATCAACTGAACAATTTTTGATTGGAATCATCCTACTCTCATGCTCTCCCAAAGAAATTCACTTGTTGGCTGTGGGCATCCTGAGGAGCCCTGTTTCCCCTGGAGGGAGGGAGCCTGCAGGCGGGTGCCCACCACTCCCTGGCTGCCTCTCCCAAGGCTGCAAGCAGACCTGGTTCTCTGGTTCTCGTCCGGTTAGCGTTCATGCCCTCAGTCCGCATCTATCGTCCATTCTTTCCTCCTGTCCGCCAAAATACCACACACCCACAAAACTGAATATCCTGCTCACCCACACCTTCAGTTTTCCAAATAATAAGGGAAGGCGCTTCAAAACTTCCCCTGTAGAAAACGACAGTTTCTTCTCCGGAGTGTTATGAAGTGTTACGTGCTAACACTGGCTTACACAGAGCTCTCAGCCTTTAGAACTTCACAATGAGTTTAGAACAAACATTTCTCAATGTCTCCTCTTGAGCGAAGCATCCACCTCATTCCATCATCACCACAGCACTATGAGGTAAATATTAATCTATCCCCCAGTTTACCAATGAGCTGCTTTTATCTGCTCAAGGTCCCCAATTCTTCCCACCTCCGGACCCTGACATTAGCTTTCAGACTTGTCATTGCCTCTTACCTCTGCTGCATATTCATTTTGGTTTTGGGACAAAGACCTTGCACCTAAAGAGAGCAATTAGATAAATGTCGATAGGAGAGAGGCCTGGAAAAGGCCCCTGTAGAATTCTAATCTCCTCTAGATCAATGTTGGCAGAACAAGACAAGTGTGAAGTTAAAACCAATTGAACTTATTTGGATTAAAAATGAAATCTGATTACTGCTAAAGACAAACTGCTGAGACCGCATCTATGACAATAAAATTAGATTAATGGAAAGATGAGATTTGATTAACCACTTTGGATCATCCATCAAGATTTCATTGTGTGAAACTCGATTCTATTAGGTAAGGAAAAAAATAGCAACCGGTGTAAAGTTATGCTTCTAATACGCATCCTTGTAGTACAACATTTGGCGGACACTTTGGGTTGAAACTAAGTGTCTCAGTAATGCCTTCTCGAAAGACCTGCAATAGCAAAGAAAACAAAAACAACATGGCATCCACCCAGCACCGTTCTTGAATTCATCTACCTGAAGCTGCTAACCAGGAGCCACTTGTATTTGCATTCGGATTGACTCTACGATTCCCAAACTCTTTTACAGAGAAAGATATTATCAAGAGCATGCGTCTCAATCTTCAGTATTTCTATTTCTTTATAAGAAGCAGAGGATGGAAGCAATTAGTCTCTGAGTTTTGTTAAGTGCTGGTAGATCTAAAGATGTTTTTTTCCACTTAATGGTTTACCGACAGAACAGTATTTAGTGAGTGTATGTGTGTGTGTGAATATACACTTTTTATCCTGGCTTAGCCTAACCCTCATCATCCTACCTCCTGCCAATTGACATATTTGCAATCATAGATAGGATCTATATTTTTAAGAGTTAAAAGGCAGGTAGTAGGAGATATTCTGCTTTGATCATATTCGCTCAGTTTTTCCATATAACATTCTTAGCATGGGTATGAAATTATATTAACTGTTTTCTAAATCTCTTCAGTTACAATTCCAAACTGTAGGACTGCTCCCCTTCATCCTAAATTCCTGAACAGTGATAGAAGGGCATTTCCAAGCATTACTGCCATATTTTTTCTTGTGCCTGTGTCAGTAATTTCTCTACGTACCAACTAATCTCATTTTCCCCAAAGTCTGTATTAAACTACATGGCTGTGGCTAGTCATGGCTCTGCACCCTTCTTTAAATGTAAAAGCTCCATCTCTGGAGCACTCAGAGTCTATCTAGGGACCCATTGCCAATGAAGATAAATTGACCCTGTGCCTGGGGAGCTCCAGTCAGAAATGCAATTTTCAGGAAGATGGTGACTAGCCTCCAAAAGTATTCATTGTCAATGAAACATGACAGGTGTCACCAGGAACAGAGATCCCAGGCAAAGGGAAATTAGAGCCTCTCATGTCCCCACTCATCTGTGGTTTCCTAATTGCAGTTGTTGGCATTAATTGATGCTGGTGCCATTTTTGATCACGCAGGGCTGTCTTGAGTGCCTTACATTTCCAAAGGGCTTGACATCCTGAGAGCCACCGCATGTTTGGATCAAATTTGCTTTCAACATGCCATGTCCAAGAATCTTCTTCTCAAAGGCCATTAGTGAAAATGACCTGGCAATTTCATCGCCCCTTGAAATTGCTCGCGTTGCTGAGGGAGCCATTCATGGCCTATCTCTCCTACAGCTGTAAAGAGTTGCACGGAGTATAATAATTCATCAGTGTGGCTGTGGAGTTGTCTAATCAGACGTCTATTTCAGATAGCTATCTTCTCTCTCAAATGATACTGTATGTTTTCCTTTACGTGTGCTCCAGAGGGTAATTGCATTTAATAAATGTTTTTATTGGTTTGAATGAGACAAAAGTAATTCTGAGAAGCAAACAAGATTTCTTCTTTAAGAGCACAGTAACTTGATGATTTTAGATGCAGCATAAACGTCTGTCATAAGAAAAAGAAAGGAAGCCGCTATAGCTTTCTTTATTGATCACAGATGTAATAAAGCAAGGGAATTTATCTTCAAGAGACATTTTGTTTTTCAGGAAACATGTATGCAAATCTCATGAAATAAGCTGCTCCATTAGCCATGGGTGACCTCCATTGGGTGACCTCCCGTTGGATCTACTGAAAACACACACAATTCACAGGACTGGGGCAGTGATTTGCCTCCTTTGTCTGTGCCAAGAGCTTAAGGATTAATATTGTTTCAGTATTGAAAGCTTCAAAAAACCAGGTCTGGGGTTACAATGATATGCTGCCCCAGGTCATTGGCTCTACATTTCCAATCTGTTGTGTTTGCCATTTAAGATAATAAAGAATAATAGATACATTCATCAATAGTAATGGAATCAATTACCAATGTCTTTATTATTATTATCATTATTATATTATTACCAGCATCACTACATAACATAATACATATCCTTTATATATTTCATTTAGTTTAATCAGAAGTACTTATTTGCCCTTGTCATATATGTCATACAAATATTTAACATATCTTCTGGCACTTAGATTTAACCTTGTTTGAGACTGAGTGGTATCAATAACCAAGTTAAGACAACTTCTCTTAATTCTTCTTCATGTCAGAATAAGTACTTTAATAAATTATCTCTTGGAGGACAAAGTATATATTTCAAGAACCTCTTTGATAAATAAAGCCTACAAGTGCCCTTTGAATGCCTACTAGGCCATTTAAGGAAAATGGTCCCATCCCTGGCTGCCCAGATGCATTTATGTTCAAGGTTAGTGACTTCCTGCAGAACTTCAGATTCTTTTGAGGTTCTCTCCTTCTCCCCACAGAGTTGCCGCTACCTTTCCTTCCCCAGGGAGCTGCTGAAGAGTGTCTCTTCATTAAGAGGTTTCCAGGAGACAGTAGGAAAGCTGATGGCATAACTAAAAATTCACTCTTTACTATGGAAATAAGCCCTTCCTCCCAAATCTTCTTGAAGTTTAGAATAGAGATAATGGGAATACTTAAGATTTTATGTGTCTACAAATTGTTTCCATTGTCCCCTCTGCTCTTAGCTAAGGGCTACTGCTACGAGGCAAAAACACAGTATAACAAAATATTTAAGGTCTATATTCCCTTCAGAATGAACCAGGAAGAGAAATATCCTTTAGGGAGTAAATGGCATCCAAGGAACAACCTCATTACTCAACCCTGTGGAGACAAATGAGCTTTCTGATAAGGCAGCGAGCGCACATCTGGGTCCACCAGCTGTACACTCCAAACTCTTTTTGAATATAAGGAGCTCACATTCCCCAAATATCCGTATTTATATTTATCCTTATGTATGTGACATGTCCTTTTGCAACATTATGTTTTGACACTTTTAAAATACACACATACAAAAATGAATTGTAAAAAGGTGAAGCAAAATATATGTATATATAGAAGCCCTAATATTTTATGGTACAACTAAATCTATCCACCTTAGGCACACTCTGGGGTATGTGTAGCCCACACATTTTGGAACACTGATTCCTAAATCTTTTCATGCAGAATGAAGCCAATTTTAACCTTGAATGTTGCATATTGTACTTTTGCCTTTTTAGTCTGTAGGCAATGTTTGATGTACAATGATTGCTGGCAGTGGTGCACTGACTTTTAATTCCTTCCAAACGGTTTGGTAGCACAAACGTGACCACAAATCTTTTACTCTCTCCTGGTGATAGTAAGATTGGATGATGTAACTTACATAAGCAACACTGCAGATTATTCCTCCTGCACAATGACATAAAATCAAATGTTTCTGGGGAGACCATAAGGACTCTGACCATTGCAGTCTGGAAGGAATCTTAGGAGAAATATAATGAGCCCTCACAGTGTTTTATTTTTCATCCCATAATAAGAAAAACTTTTGATGTTTCCATGACAACATGGGGGTAGCAGAGCCCAGAGCACCCAGTGTAACGTATGAGTGAGCTCAGATGAGTTAATGGAGACCTCAATGGACTTCACCAAACCTAAACAAGGGTGAGCACAAAAACAGTGTGGGACTCACTTAAAATTGTGGCTGGCCAAGTTTTAGAATGGAAAAAACTAAGTGACTGTCTGTGGGGCACTGACTTGGAAGAGACACAGAGGAACTTTCTTGGGTGATGGAAATGTTCTATTTCTTGATTGGGCTGGATCTACATGAATCCATACATTTGCCAACATTTACTGAATCGTACACTTAAAATATGTGCACTTTATTGTATGTAAATTATGCCGCAATAAAAAGCTTAGCCAAAGCAAGCAAACAAATAAAACGGGCATGTAAAGATTGAAAAACTATGAGACAAAGGAAATAAGAAGTGAAAGTGGGTAAATCCAGATGATATTTCTAAGACGATGGTTACCAGAGGGGAGGTGGGTGAGGACATGGGTGAAATAGGTGATGGGGATTAAGGAAGGCACTTGTTGTGATGAGTGCTGGGTGACGTATGGAACTGTTGAATGACTATATTGTATAATCTAAATTAATCTTACACTGTACATTAACTAACTGAAATTTAAATAAAAACTTTAAAAAATAAATAAATAAAGAGACCATGTTAGGACAACAGGAAAACTGACGTTGGGATAGCTTTGTTCTTTTCATTATTTTGTGAAATGTGTGTTTAAGAGACAAAATAGACCTTAGTGATAATGCACTCAGGTGAAGAGGAACCTATATGTTTTTTAAGTTTACTTGAAAACTCATCCCTAAATTCTCGCAGCTTAGATGCTATGTGGAATTCTTTAATGATAAAAATAGATAAAATTGATTATTTCCAATAATCAATATGCCCATATGTCAACATGCCAAACCCTGTGCTCAGTGCTTTAGCATCCAAAATGATGCTTTAAGTACATCATCTCATTTAACCTTCATATTCATTCTATGAGGTAAAGACTACTGTTATCTCCCTTTCACTGATGAGGAAACTAAAACTTTGAGTTGTAATTTGACCAAGTTCCCAACTAGATGAAAGACCGTGATCTTGAGACATAAAAATTCATGCTCTTCAACACTATACTTTTAAGCTTTTAACTAAAGGGGGGTAGAGAAAACTCAGTGCCTGCTCTCATACAGTTAACAAACACAGCTGGAACCAAACGAAATCCGTTTCTCCTGTTTTTAATTCCATAGTGTCCAACCCATTACATGTTTTAGGTGACTAAACTCAATGGATGGGCCAGGTAAACCAGTCTTTGTTCTTTTTAAAATGCCATCTATAAGATATGTCAGCTGGTGTCCCTGACCAGGCTTACCTACTGAACACTCTACCCACCTAAACTATCCTATTCCCAACAAATGAACTGAATATTTACCCAAAGTCCCTTGGGTTTATTAGAGTTGCTTTTGTTACTATAATTATGAGAGTTATTAAATAGGAAGAACACTTATAAAGCACGAGTGCAAAAAAAAAAAACAGGTAGTTTTTGTTCAGTTGAAAACTGCATCAATTGCTTTGTAGAGTCTCAATCCAAGGAGTCACTAAGATACTGTATTGATATATAACCTATGAATCCATAAGAAAACACAGAAAACTAATAAAAACTGGTGACTTGATCAGGCATTTAACACACGAGGATATTAATATGAAAAGGCACTCACCTTCTTAATTACTATGGAAATATGAATTCAAACCACAATGCCATGTGATTACATGTATACCTGAATGGCTAAAATAAAAATGACTGACAATGCCTTTTGTTAATGATGGTGAATGAAGAGTAGCTGAAACTCTCACACCCTGTGAGTATAAATTAACGCAACAACTTTGGAAAACTGACAGCATCTCTAATGATGAAAATTATATACCCCGTGATCCAGCAATTCAACTTCTAGATACCTATTCATTACAAAGCACAGTGTGTTCACCAAAAGACATGTACTGAAATGTATATAGGGGCACTATGATAATAGCAAAAAATGAAAAGTGATCCAAACTTCTATTATTGGTAGAATGAAGTTGCAGTTTATTTATTTATTTTTTTTAAGATTTTATTTATTTGACAGAGAGAGAGAGACAGCCAGCAAGAGAGGGAACACAAGCAAGGGAAGTGGGAGAGGAAGAAGCAGGCTCCCAGAGGAAGAGCCTGACGTGGGTCTCGATCCCAGAACTCCGGGATCACGCTCTGAGCCAAAGGCAGACGCTTAACAACTGAGCCACCCAGGTGCCCCATGTAGTTTAATTATATAATGGAATGCTTCAGAGAAATAAAAATGAGTAAATTACATTTAAGTCTAACAATCTGAATAAATCACACAAATATGAAATTGAGCAAAAGAAACAAGATACAAAAACATGTTCTATATGATTCCACTTAAATAAAGGTCAAAGACAGAAAAGCAATTATCCATAGTGATGGAAGTCAGAATAACAATTATTTTGGGGGAGAATGGTAGGAAAGTGACTGGAGGGGAGTAAAGGGGGTATTTGGGGATATTGGTAATGCTGTATTTCTTGATCTATGTAGCAGTAAAAAGATATTTTGGCTTGGGGAAAATTTATCAAAAAATTTATACTCTCATTTACATTTTTTCATCTATTCAATTGTAAAAAATTAAGAAGAATTACTTTCAAATAAGGTATGAGGAAAAGAAAAACCATCAATAAAAGAGTGGGAAGAAAATATAAACATCTGTATGCAGCACCCAGATTGTTGAGCAAAGGTTTTTATTTTATCACTCCACCTTAAGCCACTAAAGAGTGGATTATGAATAAGATTTGTGTAAAAAAAAAAAAACACTATTAAAAAGACAAGAAAAATCAAGTGTGGGCAAGGATGTGGAGAAAAGGGAAACTTCATGCACTGTTGGTGGGTGCAGCCAATGTGGGAAATAGGATGGAGGTTCCTCAAAAAATTAAAAACCAAAATAACATATGATCCCAGAATTCCACTACTGGGTATTTAGCCAAAGAAAATGAAACCCCAATTCAAAAAGATATATGCACCCCTACATTTATTGCAGCATTATTTACAATAGCCAAGATATGAAAGTAACCCAAATGTGCACTGATAGATGAATGAATATGTGTGTGTGTGCATGCATGTATGTGTAATGGAATATTACTCAGCCACAAAAAAGAATGAGATCTTGACATTTGTGACAACAGGGATGGACCTAGAGGGTATTATATTGAGTGAAGTGAGTGAAATAAGTTGAGTGAAATAATTCAGAGAAAGGCAAATGCCATAAGATTTCACTTATATGTGGAATCAAAAAAAAAAAAGAAAGAAAGAAGAAACAAAAAGACACAAACAGACTCATAAATACTGAGAACTGGTGGTTGCCAGATGGGAAGGGGGTGGGAACTGGGTGAAATACATGAAGGGGAATGAGAAATACAAACCTACAGTTATAAAATAAGCAAGTTACAGAGATCAAAAAATACAGCATAGAGGTAATAGTCAATAATATTGTAATAACATTGTGTGGTGACAGACGGTAACTAACTTATTACAGTGAGCACTGAGCAATGTACAGAGTTGTCAAATCACTATGCTATACACCTGGAACTAATACAATATTGTATGTCAAGTATACTTCAATAAAAAAAAGCTGTCTCAGGCAGAATTACCATAGAAATTATACCATACTGGGACCAGAAGTGTCTCAGTAATGACAACCAGGTATGATTTAGCACATGGAGATTGGAATTAATTATATTTTATTAATATATATGTAATTTTATATAATATCATAAAGAGATTTAAAAAAGACATTGGCCCAATCTACACCCAAAGAAAAGATTATGGGCCTACCTCAGAAGATTGTCAAGTACGTATGCACATATATATTTTACACTAGTATAAAATAATTAGTAATTTCATGCACATATGCTTACACCTATTTATATCATATATATGAGATATATATATACACACAAACCAGCTGCTGGACCCAAAAGCAGGACATAAAAGCTTTTATTGTATTGGCAAACAGAAATCTATATTCTTGAGGCTTTCAGAAATCCTGACATTCTAGTTCCCTTCCCAGCTGAACATTAAACACCTCCATTAAAGTCCATTGTTTTCTCCTAATGAAGGGGGAGTAGATCTTGGCCTCTCACCTGGAAAATCACCAGGTGTCACCAGCAGCTCAGAGCATTGGCTCCTTCCTTTCCATCCACGTCTGCTGACATCAGATGGCTTTCACGTTTCCTAAAATGAAAAGCTGTCCCTTGGAAATTTACCCAGAAAGAAGTTTATAATGACCTCAGCATTTATTGGTAAGTGTAACCTACAACAAAATTCTCAACGACATGGTTTATAGTGAAAAGTGCCAAACAACCAAAGTCCAAAAATAAAAATAAGCTTAATTTTGTGTCACTTAAATTATGTTTTAACCTGCGACACAGTTGAGTAAATGTGTCTTTCTACATTGAAAAAAAAATCGGTAAATAAAATTGGCTTCCCTTTCTGCCACTCTACCTACAGCTATGTTCCACAGAAAGCTTTCTAATAATTTCTGTGAATTGGTTCCCCCCCCTCTTTCTTCTCCCCTCCCCTCTTACTCCCCTCTCCTACAGCCACCCTGCAAACATGTGGCGGAGACCCCTTTCCTCTTTTCCCCCAAAACACTAAAGAATCTGTTGTTTATAAACACTCATCTCTTTTTCTCCTAGACATTCCCAAATCAGAGTATTTCTCACTGGCAAGTTGTTCTCCTAAAGTCTCTGATTCTCCCGCAATGGGATTCCTCCTCCATTTGCCCAAATTGACCTCCTGTCTGTACTTCTGGAATTGCTCCCAAACATTTCATTGCCCATAAAAAAAAATAGTTCCACTTTCTCTTTCTCCGCCTCTTTCCCTCAACTCATTCCAGCCAGAGACTCTTATTTAAGTAACTGAATTTACCTTTTAATGTGTTCTTAACTTGGTCATTTATTTTCTGGAGGGAAACTCTGTGGACAGTTCTTAAAGTTGTACTTTTAATCGAATGAAAAATATATGGGCACCATTATTTCTGTAATTGTCCAACAGGCCTGCTTTATTGCGGGTCTTCTTGGGACATCGGTCCCAGCCATTTTCAAGGTTCATTTCTTCCCTCCAGCTGTTCCAAAACAGTCTGCTCTCTCTGCTGACCTGCCCCCTCTCCCTCCTCCCTCCCGCTTCTCCTTCTCCACGCCCTCTCCCTGGCAAGGAAAGGCCTGGCATTTTGTTCATTAGCGTAGCTGTTTAGTCGCTGGATACAAAACTGGCCCTGAAAGTAGGATTTGCATATCTCCCAGACAAAGGTTAAAAGTACTCTCCTACGTGGGGTTCTCTGTCTGTGCTCCAGCCTTTACCAGCCTGGCGAGTGCCTGCGTGTCCGGGAAGGCAGGAGAGAGAAATGTGTCCCTTTCAAATTTCAAACTCTGATAGAATGGATAGCAGCGTCTGATGGCAGTGATGTATCAAAATAATAGATGCTCTAAATTCTAGAAATCTAGATATGAAAATGGACTTTGCCAAATGGGAAAGTATATTTAATTTGGGCATTCAGATTCAGATGACTCAAAAGAGCATTTCAGATAATAACAGTCTTGAGCATTGTCAGTTCATCTGGAGACGGAGTGATTTGGGGGAAAGCACATTAATGGAATGTCTATGGAAATCCTGTAGGGCCAGCTGGTCCCAGGAGACTTTCAAGCCTTTCAATTATCTCCTCTGGGGCTAAGGCTGTATCACCACTATGAATCCTCCTTTGAGCAGCGAGTGTTTGCCTCATGCTGGCAGCTCGCTGCCATTTGGTCCTTCGTGGGGATTCGGAAGGCATCTTCTCCCAGCCCTGTGGTCAGTCTCAGAGTTTGCCGGTGTTGTAATTATGTGCCATTATCTGAACCTAATCTTGTCCCATCTTCTGAACGGACTTCCAAGCCCCATTCTGAAAGGCACGGGGGATGTCTGGTTTATGCTCTCCCAGGTCCTTTAAAATCAAGGTCTAAAGCAGGGAGGGATGGCATCGTTGCTCAGAAAAATACCGTCACGGATAACCAATTACAGTGTTAAAAGCTAAATCTTGTAAGCTTCCCCTCCTGCCCCACAGGGACACAGAGAAAGAGTCTGGTGTGTGGAAACAAAGCAATCACTTAAAATGTAACAAGGCACATTCTCAAACTAAAACCGTGACTCACCCTGCACATGCAATATTGATATTTCAGATTATATATAATTGAACTGAGGTTGCAGTTTATTTTCCAAATGCAAACATGTGTTTAATTAGAGCAAAATGTGCATCTCTATAACACTGAATTTTAAGTACCAGGTTCTAAAGTTTATTGATTGATGATTATTGTGGGGAAACATGAGCTCTTATGCATAAATCTTTTGACAGGAGCTGTCTGTCAAAAATAATGATCCTTTTAAAACTCATGAATAAATAATGATGCAGGTCCACTTTACATAAAAATACATACTCATTTACACTCTGTCCACTGAAATGAAATATGGTTATTTAAAATAATGACTCTGTGATGGGTGAGTAATGAAACATTATTAATTTAATACACATGGCATTTTATCCTCACTCTCAAATTACATGCATCTATTTTCAGTATTAACACATTAGGCTATTTCTTTAAAGACCTCTAACAAAACGTCTGGTACAGAAAATCCTTTCATGGATGAGATTGTGAATTTTAATTCAGCCACACTGGGGTCTCATGTTAGTCACAAGCCGGGAAGTAATAACCAGGCTGTCACTGTGGTGATGTTTTATTGTCTGCCCTGACTTGGAGCATCCAGGAGGAGCCACCTCCTTGTCCTCCCATAGGAAAAAGCGTGAATAGTTGAGAAGGAGAGCCAGAACGCCATTTGCCTTTTTTCATCCTTTCCCATCTGGAATTCACTTCTGGTAATATGTCTTTTCTCCAGTCTTTTCTTTTCTTTTTTTTTTTTTTCCTTTATCCCACCCTGATTTTCCATCTGTTTGCAAGAGTCAGAGTTAGGGGGACGGTCGTAATATTTGGCTGAGTGCTTTCACCAGTAACGCAGGAACAGGGGAACAGGAAATTGGGGAAAATCAGGCTCCACTTTTCCTTTTAGAACATTTAGATTCACTTTTTCTTCTTTACCCTCCGACTTATCAATTATTCCTTCCTGCTGCATTCTTTCTCTCCAGTCATGATCCAACATCGGAAGTAGTAGTAATGGGAAAGTGGGCCTGGTCAGGATTGGGAATGGCTTTGGAAAGATGGGAGATAAGGAATTATTGCTTGGTTTCCGTTTCCTCCATTTTTCCAAACTCCACTGTCCACCTTGCATCCCCAGCTGGTTTTCAAAAGCCTAGGTGTTTGCATATGAGGAATGCTCATGACAGTTTCTGTCACCATTTTACAGATGAGGAAGTTGAACCACAACAAAATAATGTGCACGGTGCACACATAACACAGAGGCATTCCCACTGGCAAGCAAATAAACCCTTTGGGAGGAAACAGTGCCCCATGTGCTGCAAAGAGACTCATTCCCAGGACTGATACTGGGGATTTTGAAGCACTGTTCCTTGATGCCCTTGTTCCAGTTGGGCCAATAAGGGTTCTGCTGCATCAGCCACATGCCATTTTCCAAATTGGGATATGTCCATGAGTCAAAAAGAAAAAACCTTATTCGATAGTTTAAGCCAAGCCAGTGCTGCTCAGCCCTATTAAAGGTTCCCACACTTGAAAGATGAAGTTTCAACTTTTTTTTTTCTTAATTGAAATCAATCTGCATTGAAGCACTTTGTGAAACCCTCGAGATAATTTTATAGCCCCTGTCATGTTGCAGTAGAAAGTTTGGGAATCCCGAGGTCAAAATGGGGTCTTGAAAGACAAATAGCCAAGGGAAATTCATTTTAAATCTCTGGCGAAAGGTTAACTATTTCTTAAAACAGATTTGAAAAGTGTCATTTTAAATGCCTTTCAAATAAACATTTCATCTGAAAGAGTGACTCAAAGTGATTCATAAAAATATACATCTACAAATTTCATGTTTAGATATGCCCTTTCATAATTATAAAGCATGAATTTAGACACCGATACAAGAAAGGGTTAACTCCAACTAGCAAATAATTTTCTTTTTAATTGTCTGCACATGAGACCTCAGAGCTGAAAATGGAGATGGTATTTTTTCTACATCTGTCCTTCTCACTTGCTTATTTATACAACTAGATTGGCTCTTTTCCTTGATGCTATTCAATTGCCAATTGTGTGCTGAAGTTACTCTTTTTACACTTTATACATGTGATAAATTTTTGCTCTTTCTCATGTTCTAACTTTTTTTGGGGAAAAACACAGATTTTTCATAGGTCTTACCCAAAGTTATTATTCTAAACTTGTGTTAACTAGACATAGAACACAATTTTTCATTACATTTTGTTGGGCAGTATAATGCTAGTCAAATTAATTAAAGTCAATATGTAACAAATTTTGTAGTTTGTCCTCAGTACAGCATCGCATGGGGCCAGACAGAAAGAAATAGCATTAAAAAGATAATCATAAACATAAAAAAGAACATTGCAGGATGTCACACTCACCAATATTTCCCAAACAGTTCACAGAAACATGAGGCAAAATAGCACATTATTAATTCAAGCATTTCTCCTTAAGAATTTAAAGAATCTAAATATGCATGCCATTTAGGGATTCTTCCTTTTTTCCAAATAAATCAGTTCTCATTTATACCTTAGAGTGATAACATCTGTCATTGATTTTAGGTTGTCCAAAATAATGCATTACCAATATTTGGATTTTTGAAGCAACATGAGCACTCAAGTAAAACTGAGCTCTCAGGCCACAACCAAGAAGGCCATCCAAAGGCAAGTGACAACAGGGGTATGATGGCTGACATTACCTTCCCTTTCAGTGGAGACATACTTCATCTTTGGGGCAAAGACCAAGACCTTGGCATTCTGGAGTCAATTTAACAATTTTTTGTCTGTTTTCTCGTCCATTTTTGCCACCACATTGGTCAAAACACCCATCTGTGTAAAAATGAGAGTTATCAAGATCATATGTTTTTAAAGATAACTTACCCTTTGAAAATGGACAAATTAGATAAAGTCGATTTTGTGGAGGCACAGAGGAAATCAAAGCAAAATCTCATTCTTCAAACCATAATTTATCTACATCTGGAGTGGATGTGAAAGTAAACAGACAACATTTGACATTCGGGCTACTTCTTACGTGTATTATTTAGGTGTTTAATTTTGTTGTTTTTGTATCTTTGTGGCTTTGATTATTCATATAGTTGAAACATTGTTTAACAAGAAGAAAATATCTTTAAGACTTTCTAAGAGAGAAGAAACTTCCTAAAAGAGAAAGTGAAAATAGCTTTGGTTCAGAGATCAAGAGCTGTGGCTTCTTATGTTCCCTGCTTTGCCATTATTCGTTTGACAAGTCATTGTCACTTCCTGGGAGTCATTATTTAAAAAACATAATGTTTAGGGGGCCTGGGTGGCTCAGTCAGTTAAGCATCTGACTTTGGCTCAGGTCTTGATCTCAAGGTCCTAAGATCAAGCCCCTAGTTGGGGGCTCCTGCTCAGCGGGGAGTCTGCTTTTCCCTCTGCCCCTCCCCCAACTTGTGTGCTCTCTCTCTCTCTCAAATAAATTTTTTTTTTAAAAGATTTGTATTTATTTATTTGACAGAGAGAGAGACAGCCAGCGAGAGAGGGAACACAAGCAGGGGGAGTGGGAGAGGAAGAAGCAGGCTCATAGCGGAAGAGCCTGACGTGGGTCGATCCCAGAACACCGGGATCACGCCCTGAGCCGAAGGCAGACGCTTAACCGCTGTGCCACCCAGGCGCCCCATCTCTCAAATAAATTTTAAAAAAATCTCTAAAAAAAGAAAAACCCATAACATTTAACAAAATAATTTAGACACAAAATATTACAAAAACACATACTGTGTGAGTTTCTATATATGAGGTACAAATACAATGCTGTTAGAAGGACAGCAGCTTTCTCTGGGGAGTGTAGTGACTGGACAGAAGGAGGAGGGGGCCTTTGGCTGCTGGAAATGACCTGTTTGGGGTTTTTTGTTTCTTTGTTTGATTTTTTTTTTTAATCTGGATTCTGGTTACGTGGGTGAGTTTTTAAAAATGTAGTGAGCTATATACTTTTGATGTGACACTTTTCTGTATGAATATTCCATGTCATTAAAAAGAAAAAAGGAAAGGTTGAAGTGAATTTTTCTAGTGGTTCTTTTTCTAAAATTCAACTTTTGTGTGAAAATTTCCTTCTTATATTAGGACACCCACCGATAAGTCAGACACTGGTAGGTGACTCGGGAACATCATTTCAGACACTTCGGAATGTACTGTGCAGTAATAGATTTCCATTTGCTTTGTACATTTTTCTGCTTTTCCCCTCTCTGCCCAGTCTTGCTGCTGTCATTATGTGTGGCTCCCAATAGCCTCTCATCCTTACTTTGTATTTCCTCCTAATCTTGTAGAAGCTGGAAAGGAAACAAGAATTTGATAGGCTTGATTATCTGTTACTGCCAAATTCTGCGGTAAAGATTTGAATGCCTACATTCTGAAAGCCTACAGTTGCTAGAAATCTGACCTGAGAGAAGCGAGGTGGTTCTGCACTTCGCCTCAAAAACCCTTACCATCAAAAAGCACCTGGGGTTTCTACAGTGGACTTCTGCATGGATAGGGATTACTTTAGCTGGGTCCTCAGAAGCTGCTGTTGTTGGGGTTGTTTAGGCTTTCTTTGAATACTTCCAAGGATTTTCCAACCCAGATACTCTGCTGCAGTATATGTATTGTTGTCAAGATTATTTCTTCTTCTTCTTCTTTTTTAAGCTCATGCGAAACTCCCTATAATTTCTACACATCGGTCCTAAGACTTTCAATGAGACAAGCAGAATAGGTCTCCACTGCTGCTTCTCAATGTCACCTTTGCGTCAGGGTGATCTAAGGAGCTTTGTACCCAACAGATGGGTGGGGAGCCATCCTGGGAAGTTCGGACTCAGTCGGTGTGGAGCAGGCTAAGGCTGCGGTATATTGGCACAGCTCTGACAGGCGCTGTGGGTGCGTCGGCTACATGACACCCTTCCCTTGCAGTGCAGGAATATGGTTGTTTTGTGTCCTCTCATCTCTAAGCCACATAGCTCTGGTTTCTTCAGTTGCCCACAGGCCTTGGTGTACACATGTGTCATCACCGAGATCACCATCCCTACACTTAACTTCCTTCACATGCTTTTTAAATGTGGCCACTGTGTTTTGAACTCAAAGCTGCAGATGTGGTCTCACTTGGGTGGACTCGATCTCCTCCCTCCCTTCACCCAGTTTCTGAGGCTCTGTTGCTGAAGTCTAACAACATGTTATATGTTGCCGTGTCATGCTGTAGTCTTATGCTGATGCCAGTTTTCCATTGCAGGACTTTTTACCTGATTTTCCTTTCTTTTGTGCCTGCTACCTGCCTGCATTGCTTCTCTCCTTCATCAGGAATTACTAAGTGGTTCTTGGGGTTCAGCCCTGGGAATTCAGAACGAATCAGGATGGACAGGGGCTCTGCCTTGCCAGAGCTGGGATTCAGACAAGCAAAGCTATGTCTTTAGGCTGTTTCTCACCTCTGCTGTGCTGGTGTAACTGATCTACCAACATGCTTGACTTGAGCCAGAAGAATCTAGGACTAGGATCTAGGCAGAATTCTTGAAGCAGGGCTGCTGATCTCCTCTTGCTCACGTGGAGTGCAGAGTCCTGTCTGCACCCATCCAGCAAGTTCCAGTATCTGTGTTTAACAACACCTAGAAGAGGTCAAGTCAAGACCTTATGGGTACAGCTCAAGGATTTGACAAGAATGGCAGGACTAGGATCTAGGCAGAATTCCCGCCATTTATTATAGTGACAACTCTAAAACTTAACATTCTCCAACCATGATTGCCAGGCTGGTAGAGGCAACCATTTTTGCTCTTGTTCTTCTGACTCCCCTCTTCTTTGTGCCCTGATGACTGCAATGAAGGGTGTGGGACCTGATTCAGGGTATATTACTGCTTTCTGTGAGCCGTTACTTGTGAGACTGCTCGAAGGAACCGTTCTGTAGTACTGACCTTTGTTCTCCTCCAAACCCGGGTTCCTGTTTTGCTGGAGAGCAGGGAGCACTGAGGGCTGTTGCTGCTGCTCTCGGGTTTTCAGTCCTGAAGGCTCTGTGTGTGCTTTGTACGTTCCCTTTGCTGATCCTCTCTGAGGCTTAATTGTTCTACAGGTTCCTGCAATTGGGTGGGTGTTTTAATTGTCCCTTTGAATGTGAGAGCTACTTGTTCATGGGCCTCCCAAAGCCAGATCAACTCATGGAACCTCATCTGACATTTCCACAGGAACTGTGTGACACACTTCTTGGCAGTGAGCCCTGCAGCCTTCTCTGTCCCACCCCCAGAATTTGGTGTGCTATGCCTACCTTGTCCCAGATACACTTGCGCTTATTTGTTTGGGGGTAAAATGACAAGTCTGTCAAGACCATTTTGAATCTCAAGTCTGTCCTCTTTTACGCTTCTGAAAATTTCATAATCATGGCTCCTTCATGTCATATAAATCTTGAACCCAAACACTGGCAATTTCAGATTAAGAACAGAGAACTGAGAACACCACGAGACACATGTAAGTGGATATCAATCCACTAATTCGTTCTATTTTGTCCTGGTCATTCAGCCAGTCCACATGTTTTTGTTGTTTTTAAGATTTTATATTGTGAAATATAAAATATTTCACTGAAATATATAATATACTGAAAAGTGCCCCTCCCAAAAACGTATGGTTTAATAAATTATCACAAAGTAAACGACTGTGTAATTTCTGCCCACATCAAGAATAGAAACTCCTCTCCCAGACACTACCTAATCATACCCTCCTCGTCTCCCAACTCCAGAGATAGGAACTGATCTGTGTTTTATGGAACTCACTGCTTTGCTTTATAATTTTACCACATAACTATGTTCCTGAGCACAAGAGTTTGGTTTTGCTTATTTTTTTTTGAAGCTTGTATGAATGAAATAATATACTATGTTGTCTTCTATGCCTCGCTTGTGTTGTTATACTCCTGGTGGTGTCTTTTAATGAGCAGAAGTTCTTAATTTTAATATAGTTTATCAATTTTTTTCTTTCTGTAAGTATTCTTTTCCTACCCAGATCATAAAGATAATCTCTTATTTTACTTTATAGAAACCTTACCTTGTTTACCTTTTATATGAAGATCTCAGATGAATCTAGAATTAATTTTTTTGTATAGTATGAGGTAAGGCAGGCAACATCCATTTATCTCTATGGATATCCAGTGTCCCCAGGACTGTTTATTAAGAAACCATGCTTTCTCACTGCTCTGTAGTCACTTTCTCATAAATCAAGTATCCATGTATGGAGAGAGACTGCTTCTAATCTTTTTAATCCTCTATTTGTCTATTCATCTTTGTGCTGAGATCACAGCATCTTAGTTACTGTAGCTTTATAAGACTTGTTACTTAAGAGAACAAAACTTCATACCTTTATTTTCTTTGCATTGCCACACAAATTTCAGAATCAACTTTTCAAAACACCAGTGTTTCAAAGACAATAACAAACAAGAAAATGATGTCAGAATTTTTTTTTTAGTATTTTATTGAATTAACATGGGAAGCAGTCAGCTGTTACTCAAATTTTTGCTCTTAAAAAAATCTGTTTTTTGTTTGCTTTTGATACTTTTAAGAGTATCATTGTTTTTGGTTCTCAGAAACTTTGCTTTGATCTGTCTAGATGTGGATTTCTTTTTATTTATTTGCTTTGAAGTTTCACAGATTTCTTAATGTTCCCCATCAGTTTTAGATAATTCACAGCCACTATTTCTTCACTTGCTCATTCTATCTTATTCTTCCTCTTCTCTCCTTATAGGACTTTGATAAACACTTATTATATCTTTTCAATATGTCTGTAAGTCTCATACCCATTATTCTGTCTTCCATCCTTTTACCACTCTAAGCTTCATGCTGGATTTCTTTTTCTCTCTGATTCCAGTTCTCTATTCTCCAGCTGAGTCTAATCTGCTATTAATTCCATTCATTTAGACCTTATTTTAGTTATTATATTTTTAGTGTTACTATTATAATCTGGTTCTCTTTTTAGTTTCCAGATTTTTGTTGAAATTTCAACGTCTTTTTTTCTCTTAATATAGTAGAAAAATTGCTTTGAAGTCTGTATCTGATGCTTCCATTATCGGAGCCCCTATGGTTCTGCAGTTGTGTTTGTTTGTTGTTTCTATTAAGTCTACACATGTTGGCTTGTTTCCTTCTATGCCTGGTTACTTTGGTTTGTTGCTATCCATTTTATAAGCAAAAAATGTTTGTAGAAATCATCTGAGGCCTGAGTGACATTATGTTCCATCCCGTTAGGTCTCTCCGATTTTATCAATTTTAAGGATAGAGATGATTCAGAATTGTGCTGTCGCCCCCAGTACAACCTGTCGACTTGCAATTTACTATTATTCCTAGGGTCTCAATGTTCATGATTCCAACTGTAAGTGAAAGGCTTTCATCAGAACTCCCTAATGTGGGAATACTAATTTCTGTTTAACTAGTTTAGTGAGATATTCAAAAGCATCATGAAGTCTCCCCCCACCCCAGGTTTATTGAGATATAATTGACAAATAATGTCCTGTAAGTTTATGGTATACAAAGTGTTGATCTGATACATTTATATATTGCACCATAGCTTTAGCTAATTCCTCCATTTGGTCACATAGTTACCGTTTCTTTTCTTTGGTGATAACATTGAAGATCTACTGACTTAGCAACTTTCCATTATATAATTAGTATTAACTGTAATTACCATGCTCTACATTAGATCCCTGGAACTTACTCATCTTATAACTGGAAGTTTGTAACCTGTGACCAACATCTTCTCTTTCCCCAATCCCAGCACCTGGTGACCAACATGCTATTCTCTCTTTCTATGAGCTTGACTTTTTTAGATAACACATATAAGTGATATCATACGGTATTTGTCTTTCCCTATCTGACTTATTTCATTTAGCATAAAGAGACTTTCATGCTATCAAATATAGATCATCAAGTCTTTTAGGCTCTTGACATCTCCCATTGAAATTGGCAAGTGTACCTAGGAGAAAAACAACTCCAAAATACTGACTTCACTTCCTCCAGGCATCAGTTTTCTGTGAGATTTTATGCCAGGAATTCTTTACTATTTGTTTTGTCCCCAATATCATCTAAGAGAGTTAAAAAAAATATTTAGTTCAGTTTTGCAAGTAATCTTTAGCAGGAGTGTTGGTTGAATTATCCACTCTATTATTATCAGAAGCAGTCTTCCAATTTACAGTTGATCCTGAACAATAAAAGTTCAAATTGCATGGGTCCATTAAGCACAGATTTTTTTTCAATAAATAAGGTACAGTACTGTACATGTATTTTCTCTTCCTCGTTATGATGTTCTTAGTAACATTTTCTTTGGTTTCCTTTATTCTAAGAATACAATATATAATACATATAAATGTACGAGATGTGTGTCAATTGACTATGTTATCAGTTAGGTTTCCTGTCAATAGTAGGTTATTAATAGTTAAGTTTTGGGGTACTCAAGAGTTATATGTGGACTTTTGACTGTGCAAGGGGTTGTTGCTCCTAACCCCTGCATTGCTCAAGGGTCAACTGTACATGTTTTTCCCTTATCCATTGGTATATAGCTAGAGATACTGTCAACTGCTTCCTGAAATCAAGATACTTTGTTAGTGATTTTCTATAATATCAGTATGTAATTAACTTTACCAGAAGATAAGAAGAACTAAAGTAACTTGGCATTAAATAGTAATTTTATTCAAGTTCCAGTGATTGCAATATTGTGTGTGTGTGTGTGTGCGCGTGCACGTGCGTGTGTGTGTGTGTGTGGTTTTGGTGTTCCTCCACGGACTTTCAAGTCTTCATTCATCATATTTTTCACACTTAACTGTTTCAAGTTAATTTTCCCTTCAAATAATGGTTTTCGGGGCACCTGGGTGGCACATCGGTTAAGCGTCTGCCTTCGGCTCAGGGCGTGATCCCGGCGTTCTGGGATCGAGCCCCACATCAGGCTCCTCTGCTGTGAGCCTGCTTCTTCCTCTCCCACTCCCCCTGCTTGTGTTCCCTCTCTCGCTGGCTGTCTCTATCTCTGTCAAATAAATAAATAAAATCTTTAAAAAAAAAAAAACAAAAAAACAAATAATGGTTTTCATAACAGAAATAGGCAATGCACACAATGACCATCAACCAGGGTTCTTCCTGATTCATTAGCTTTATTTTTTTCTGTCGCATTTGTAAATTTTAGTGGTCATATAGATTATATTATAAACTTTTCCTATAAAATTAAGCTACACAATATTTCATAAAGGCATATCTTTGAGAAAGCGTTATTACTGAGAAGATAGAATATGGAGATGTGTGTTTCCTATGAGTTACAGCTTCTCACTGTCATGGCAGATTAAAGGAAAAATAGTACTTGCCACTTTAAACTACACAACATAGATTATCTTGGGGTGGACTCTGATAAAGAAGTTCAAGTGTCATACATGATGCATGGGATATGACAGTGGGAAATGGCTGGTAGGGTGGGCTGGGACTGTGGGATTAGTCCACCTTGACAGAGGGGAGTATTTTATCACTGACATTATTTAGAGTTGCTGGAGTATACTACTAATAAAAGGAAGACTGGCTCGTAGTTTGATTTCTTATTGTAATCTTATTTTTAAGCCCATCACAGATAATACACTTCCTTATTCGCCTATACTCAGAAGGGAACCCTCCTCTTGAGCCGGGGAAAAATGCTCCAAATCCAAGCCAAATGCGAATGTGTAGGTAAACAAAAAATCTGAAGACTACAGTTTTAATTTTATGGCATAATTTTGGTATTACAAAAATAGAGAGTAGAATGCATTAAAGCATAACTAATTAATATTAATGATACAGTTATATGTTTCGTTTCAATCTTTACATGAAGATGTACCCTAATCTAACTAATACAATCAGGCTAAATGAGTTAAGTCAGAGGCAATATGAGTTTTTTCAGAATAATGTAAAAATGCCACATGCTCTGTGTTAAAATTCAGATGGTCTTTTGGAACACTTAAAACTTTGAGCCTCAGTTTCTCCATCTAAAAATTGATGCTTATGACTTTTTGACTACTTCAAAAGAAGGTTATAAAAATAAGAGATATATCAAGCGAAAGCACTTTGAACATTGTAAACCTGTGTACAAAATAAGCCAATATTTTCTAACAGTGCACAAGATTTTGATAGGATATTTTCATTCATATTAAAGTACTACCAGCAGATTTTGTGAAGTACTTTTAATATGTCTTCAATTCTTAGAATATATGTCTCTAAGGCTACTCCATTCCTATTCTACAACAAAGTAAAACAAGCAAACAAAGATCTTGAGTGTCCACATTCATCCCTTTAGAAAACAGGCAATTGTCACATATTATCTGTGTAGTGTTTCATTATACACTGAACCAAGGTAACACAACAAGTACAACAAGTAGAACGCTCTCAGTCCTGCTGCAGTTCCAGTTTTGTCTGGTGAATTCTGAGTTGAATGATACAAATTCAGTTGCGATTATCCCTCCAAAATGAGTGTAATTTCTTTGGTATTTGTATGTCATTGAATGACATTGAAATGACATTCTTGTCATTTTTTATTTAATATTTTTATTTAGGAAATGATTTAGTTTTTCTCTACAATATTTGTGTATGGGTTTATTCATATGAATTTTTTCTGTTAGTCTATTCATATGAACATTATTTTTCTCTATACATTGTTTTTAATGAGAAAGTAATATTTAAGAGAAAGATTTGATTTAAAAAAATAGGTATCTTTGTTTTAAATTACATAACCAAGGTAAAAATGGAAAGAAGACAAATAAAACCTACCAAAGTTTTGTCAATCTCTAAATTTTGAAGCAAGTATGAAGTTGCCACTAAAACTTAAAAAGTCATTGTTGATTTTACAGAACCTATCACTCATGGGACCAATCAATGGTATATGGAAAATTTCGAGCCAGTTCTCTTGAAGGAGCCATACAAGGGACATTTCTTTCCCACCACACCTCCTGGTTTTTAAAATGGGGGCCCACAGTAATCAGAAGATCACTATTCCTTGCAACTAAAGGTGTATGTGTGCATGTGCCTATGTGTGTTCATATTTATATTAATGTTTCACCTAAATCTACTCATTGCAACAGTCGAGACTGCCATCTTGGTTCTAGAGTCATTTTTTTCTTTTCTTTTTTTTTTTTTTAAGATTTTATTTATTCATTTGACAGAGAGGGAGAGACAGCCAGCGAGGAGGGAACACAAGCAGGGGGAGTGGGAGAGATAGAAGCAGAGGAGCCTGATGCAGGGTTCAATCCCAGGACTCTGGGATCATGCCCTGAGCCGAAGGCAGACGCTTAACAACTGAGCCACCCAGGCGCCCCTCTAGTGTCATTTTTTTTCAATTTTTTCTTTGCCAGTTTTCCTCCTGACAATATTTCCTTCCCCCCCCCCCACCGAACTATAACAACAGAAGGATTTCTAGCAATCTTATTTCCTACTTAACATCTAGAGTGGCTTATTGTGAAACAGAATTATCCCAGTCTGGCTAAGTTTTTGCCCAACACATTTAGGGCAGCTTGCCCAATATTTGCAATCAGAGAACTCTTTCAGATCTCTATTTAAATCCTTAGTTAACTTATTAGATAGAAGTGTTACCATGGCTTTAGTTCAGTAGGGAAACAAAGTCCGTCAAAACTAATTCTAAGGAGCACTCCTGCTGAAATAGTTTGTATTTGATCCCATAGAGAGGACTTTAATATGAACAGACGTTACAGAAGAGTAACCGTACCTTCCTGATAAGAAAGGGATTCCCTTAACATGAAAAGGTGTGTATTCAATAGGAAAATGTGGGATATGTCACCAAACACGCTATTGAGATCTGGCTCCTGGCTCCCATTCTTTCACTTATATATTCTACGTTTTGGGACATACAATAATAATTCTCTAAGCATTTACTTCTTCATCTGTAAATCAAGAAGTTTAAATAGTTAGATTTTAAAGTAGCTTATCGATCTCTCCATGGAGAGAGAGAGACAAGATATTAGGAAAGGTATCGAGGCATATCACAATCTTTCTTCTCATTAGTGTTGAGCAGCTGGAGTACTATCTCCTTGTTGGCTGTGTAAACCAGCAATCTAAAAGGCTTTTGATGCCAAAATGGCTGAAAGCCACATATTTGTGGAGCCAAATATGCCCTTAGAAGAAACATTTGACTTTTTCATTTAAGACAAATAGATTAAGTTGAAAAGGAACATGCTAAACAAGAATTTTGAATATTAAGCATTGGCACAAATTCAAAATATTTAAGAATTAGAGAAAGGCATTTCCATCTGCAAATATTTTCTCTCATTCAGTAGGCTGTCTTTTTGTTTTGTTGATGGTTTCCTTTGGTGTGCAAAAGGATTTATTTTGGTGTAGTCCAACAGTCTAACTTTGCTTTTGTTTCCCTTGCCTCAGGAGACATATCTAGAAAAATGTTTCTATAGCTGATGCCTACGTTTTTACTAGGAATTTTATGATTTCAGGTCTCACATTCAGGTTTTTAATCAATTTTGAGGTTTTTTTTCTGTGTCTGGTGTATTCTTTTGCATGTAGCTGTCCAGTTTTCCCAGCACCACTTGTTGAACAAACTGTCTTTTTCCCATTGGATATTCTTTCCTGGGTTGTCGAAGATTAATTGCCCATACAATTGTGGGTTTATTTCTTGATTTTTTTATACTGTTCTATTGATCTATGTGCCTATTTTTCTGCCAGTACCATATTGTTTTGATTACTACAGCTCAGTAGTACATCTTGAAATCTGGGATTGTGATATGTCCAGTTTTGTTCTTTTTCAAGACTGCTCTGGCTATTCGGGGTCTTTTGTGGTTCCATACAAGTTTTAGGATTATTTGTTCTAGTTCTATGAAAAATGCTGTTGGTATCTTGATAGGGATTGCATTAAGTCTATAGATTGCTCTGGGTAGCATGGACATTTTAACAATCTTTGTTCTTCCAATCCAAGAGCGTGGGATATCTTTGAACTTGTTTGTGTCATCTTCAATTTCTTTCATCAGTGTTTTATAGTTTTTGATGTATAGGTCTTTCACTTCCTTGGTTAAGTTTATCCCTTAGGTATTTTATTGTTTTTGGTATAGTTGTAAATGGGATTGCTTTCTTAAATCTTAAGTTATTTTCCGAAATTGTTTTCTTTCTGTTGCATATCTGTACAGTAACAATGAGGCATCAGAAAGAGAAATTTAAAAAAATTATTTGGTTTATATTTCTAAAACTAATTTGCTCCTTTCTGTCATCATTGTGTCCATTGTTCTAATTGTTTCCTTACTAAGTGATGTGCCACTGTTCTGTTGTCTCTACTCCAGCCACTGTGAAAATCTGAAAGTACAAACATAATATTTTTTTTCCCTGAAACTTTTCAGTGCCTTCCCATTGCTCTTAGAATAGGGTCCAAATTCACTAGCAAGTTGAGTAAGTCCCTGAATGATCTGCTTTGGATCCTACTCTCTTATCTAGCCTCATTGCTCGCCGTTTCCCCTCCCCTGTCCTTATGCTCATCATACTGACTATCCTTCATTTCTTGGGACACTCTTGCTTCTTTTAGGTTCAGTGCGTTTCACAGAATGGTTTATCTCCCTAGAATTACTATTTCATTCCCCAGCCTCTCATGTTTGACTGTTACAGACTCTCGTGTCTTGAATCAGTAAGATTTTTCTGTGAAGCCTTCCCTGACGCCCCACCTGCCAAGCCTGGGTAGGGTGTCCGGCTGTATATTTGCAGAAATCTTTATACCTTCCCTAGAAGAGTCCTGACTATCTTTCCTTTTTTCCCATGGTGCATATTCTCCATGGGACAGGGATAGTGCAGATCTGGTTTATCCTCATATTTCACACCCAGTGGGATGCCTGAGGCATAGTAGGTGCTCAATAACTATGTAAATTTGTTCTGTTTTTATTTGTTCCATTTTCCAATTGTTTCATTTCAAATAAACCATTCTATTGCATAAATCATGATGGAAGCTATACCGCTCACCAGGGGTCATTGACCCTAAATTGTAAGATCAGTTTGTTGGAGTCATGAAAACAATCTTTTGAAGGTTGGAGTATACAGACATAGATGTAACTGTTACAAGACAGGGGTCATTTCAGCCTGGGCAAGGCCTAAATTGGGGTCATATCTAACATGGCAAACTGTGATTTTATGTAATGATGTTGATGATGATGATAATGATGGCCACAGTAAAATAAATGCCATCATAGCACTAACCCCCAGACACATGTTGTTATTTTAAATCTGGCAATCAGCAACACTCAGGATATATGATTTTCAGAATGTAGTATTTATAACATGAGACTCATTATCCTAATCAAATCACGAACATTCACAGGCATTTTTAAAATCAAGTTTGTGAATCCTTTTAAGCACATTCAACTCCTGGTTCCCCTTTCTGTTGTTTGTTTCTCTGTTAAGAAGAGCAGAAATCAAAGGAAATACAATTTATACCTTCTAATCTTGCATAAGGCAATGTTATCACCTTAAAAAATGATCAGGTTAGGTGTGGGCAAGGATAACATAATCAATAAATGAGTTTGGGACACTCTCTGTGGATTTCAGTTATGCTCTTTCTGCCCCCCATAAGGATGACTACCCATAATTAAAAGTTAAATTTGCTGCTGTGTACAGGTAGTCCTGACTCACAAAATATATATGTCATTTGAGGTTTTTCTTATGAAATCCAGTGACCTCTGAAAAATAAAACATGAATTATTGCTATCCATCATATTCTTTTTCACAATGGAGATTTGTAAACATCTTAGAGCCTGTTTTACCTGAGGATTACACCATCATGAACACCAAATCAAAGAGTGTCTTGATATGTGAAAGAAAATACATAGGCAAGTCCTACATATTTGAAAATAAGGCAAGTCCATCCCAGAACTGAGTGTAATCTGGTTCCTTAAGGATGCCTGAACAAGAAGTAGTCAAAATATTATACAATATTAGCCAATTCGCTCATTAAAAACAAAGCTCTTCTGATTTAATGTATGCATAGAAATCTTGATGAGATTCATCTGAGCCACATCAGCTTGAAATCAGGACCAAGTCCTTGCTTTATATCTTTTGGTAAAGTGATAATACATAGATGTTTCAACAAAAGTCATGGAATAGACAAACCATAGCAATATGAGCAGAAGTGCTTCCACACATATTTTTCCTGGGAAATAAGTGTTAAAATATTTACACACAGCTCTTAGAGAAGCCATTTGGTATTTATGTCACTCCTCCTCCATAGCACCCTTATTCTGACTCTGTAACAACATGAATCAAAAATTAAAAACAAAGCCCTAAAAATCCAAGCTTTAGAACTTTAGAACTTGGCTTCCAATCTTTCATTTCTGCAACTCGGAACCAAGTACAGGTGAGGCTTTGGGTTCTAAATTTCCAAAAGAAATTTAACTAATTACTATTTATTTTAAAGTATCAATGAAATGTATAGATAAGGATGTATATTCTTACTGAAAAACAACTTTTGATCTTGACTTTCATTTGGGGCATGCCTAAGGCTCTTTCCATCCTTGCTCATGTGGTGATCATTATAAGCCAGAGAGGTTGCAGTGGTCTTGGGCTTTCATTTCTCTGTGTGATTATTTCTGAGTGTACTAGATGACCTGCTAATCCTTACACATCTCTGGGAGTTATAACTAAGGAAGGGGAGGTCCTATATATGAGTGCAGCCATTATTGCTTCATCTTGGAACAACTTTTGTCTCTTATCCTAAATCATCTCCATGCAGAGTTCTAAGGATATTTGTCATCTTTTACAAGACCCCCGATTACAACCATAATTGAGGCAAGGTACAAAATTGAAAATTAATTTCTTAGAAGTAGCATTAAATAATGGAGTTCAATTCTCTTCCAGTATAATGCTACTATCATCTAACTTCCGCTCATCATGGCAACAAAAATACGCATCATAATATGTGTTCCAGGTAAAAAAGCCATCCCTCATAGTCCAAATGCTGGGCCATGCCTTTGTATTCTTATGTTAGAATTCTTATTCTATCAGCTACTCTCAGAATTAATAAGATGCTAAGAAGATTCCAGAAAATCTGATATTTTGAAGCAATATTTTAGTTCAAATGTGGCATTAAATATTCATCTTAGCTATTGGTAGCCATTAATCTGACTGATTAAAGCATTTCAGACCATTTAAATATTTATTTTAAAAAACATTCCTTGTAACTGGGAATGGTGTGTGCTTCCTGGAGATGGGCTAGGTAGCAAGGGACAGTTAGGAGGAAGACTTTCTATTGAAATTTTGTACTTCTGATATTTGAACAATGTAAATATTATCTAGTTAAAATAAATAGTAATTAGTTCTAAAAAATGCAACACAAACTTTTTTTATACAAATTACACATGTGTGTTTTGATGACTCATAACCACTTTCTGAGGTGAGGAGGTCATTGTCAGTCAAAAATTGTTAAGAATTCAGATCCATTCACCCTCTCTTATGGGCCTATAAATAATGACTATTGGTGTATTTCATGTGGTATCAAAAGTAAAGATGTTTGCCTCAGATTAAAGTGTGTGGTTTTTTTTTTGGTTGTTTTTTTTTTTTTTAAAGATGTATTTATTTATTTGACAGAGAGACAGCCAGCGAGAGAGGGAACACAGGCAGGGGGAGTGGGAGAGNGTTGTTTTTTTTTTTAAAAGATGTATTTATTTATTTGTCAGAGAGACAGCCAGCGAGAGAGGGAACACAGGCAGGGGGAGTGGGAGAGGAAGAAGCAGGCTCCTAGCGGAGGAGCCTGATGTGGAACTCCATCCCATAACGAACGCCAGGATCACGCCCTGAGCTGAAGGCAGACGCTTAACAACTGAGCCACCCAGGCGCCCCTAAAGTGTGTGGTTTGATTAGGACATGAAAATTACTCTATGACCGTGAACCCAGAATCTCAGGAAGTTGTGGGGATTACTGTACATAACCCATGAGAAAGAGATAAAAGGATTGAGGAATTCCCCCAAGACAACATTCCGGAGAATTTCTAGTGCGCAACTCCTGCCTGCTGGCCTCCCACACGTGGTCTGCATTATCGCTGCAGGGCCTGGAAGCCATAAAGAACAGTAACATGCACAAGAAATGGTTTTAGAGATAAGAGAAAGTGGCTTAACAAAGAAAACCAAGGCCCCTGTGCACCATTATCATTTAAGGAAGGAAAGAGGAAAACAAAAACTAGATTCTATGAAAGAGAGGCTTACCAAATGCTGACTGAAAATTCATTCATATCTTTAGTGAACACCACTAGAGAAAATGTCTGTGAACTCCTGAACCCCTCATTGGGTAATTTACATATGCAAGTTTGTATGGAGAACATACATGAACTTTCGTATCTAGATTGCAAGCTTTTAAAGAGGAGGTACAATGACTTTTGTTTGATAGGCCCGGGGTTAAAGGGTTCAGAGCATGTACCTGGATCAAATCCTGGCTCCACTGCTTATTAGGTATATGACCTTGGACAAGGTAGCTAACCTCTCAGATCATCAGCTTCCTCCTCTGTAAGATGGGATTATAATAGTATGTACCCAGAAAGTAGTTCTGAGGATGAAATGAATTAATATTTGTAAAGCACAAGGAACCGTGACTGGCACATAGTAAGTGTTACATCAGTGTCTGCTAACTACATGTGAGTAAAACAATAAAAGTTTACTTAAGTAAACTCTACTCAATTAATTACTGTCCTCTTGCCTCTGGAAGCATTAGCTGAAGGCTCAAGACTCTGAATGTCCATGATTAGTAGCTACTCTTTTGTCTACCTCTGCTTCTACCTATGGAGTTGTTTGCTGATCAAGACTTGGTTGGGGGCGCCTGGGTGGCACAGCGGTTAAGCATCTGCCTTCAGCTCAGGGCGTGATCCCGGCGTTGTGGGATCGAGCCCCATATCAGGTTCCTCTGCTGTGATCCTGCTTCTTCCTCTCCCACTCCCCCTGCTTGTGTTCCCTCTCTCGCTGGCTGTCTCTATCTCTGTCAAATAAATAAATAAAATCTTAAAAAAAAAAAAAAGACTTGGTTGTACTTATTCCCAGATCCATTTATGACAGAAATTTTTGCTTTTTTAATTAAATAATTGAATCTTATGAGTACACCTATGAACTAAACATTCAAAAAGAGAGGTTTTTCATGTGAGAATAGGTTAAAGGCTTTGGAGAAATTTGATAAATAGAGGCCATTTTAAAAAATGCTCTTGGATTCAGTGTTTATGAAGCAACTGAACAGAATTACAAAAAAAATCATAAAAATCTGGAAAGAGTTTACACTGAAAATTGTTTTTCAAATGTCCATAAATTCTGGGCCTACTTCATAGAAACTGAAACTGGAAATTGTCGACAATGCGTTGTGGGTATGATGTGTGCAAGAAAGACAGCATAAGATTCCAAGGGAATGATCCAGATGCAATAGCAAAGCTTGACTCTACAGCAAAAGTTTGGTGAATTCTTGTGGGTTTATGTTTTAAGCCAAGAGAAAACATATATATTTATTATGGAGCATTTTTTCATGATTTCCCAAATAAACGAAAATCTCAATGGTAAGGGAATTTCTACCACAATTAAAACTGTTGGGTTTTAGGGGCACCTGGGTGGCACAGTTGATTAAGCGTCTGACTCTTGGTTTTGGCTCAGGTCATGATCTCAGGGTCACAATCTCAGAGTCCTGAGGTCAAGCCCTATCGCAGTCTCTGTGCTCAGTGTGGAGTCTACTTGAGACTCTCTCCCTCTCCCTCTGCCCCTCTCCTATGACCCTCTCCCCGCACTGTGCACACTCTTTCTCTCTCAAATAAATAAATAAATAAATAAATAAATCTCTAAAAATCAAAACAACAGTTGGGGTTTAGATCAAAAGGGGGTAACTGCTAAAGACAAAACAAAAGTACCACAGGCTCAAAATGGCATTACTTGAGCCAGGACAAGTCACCAAACCAGGGCTTAATGCCTAACCTGATTGCAGTTTCAACATCCCCCAGAACCTAAGTCTTAGCCTGTCAATCAGGAATTTTCTGATAAGCACCAATGAGGTAATCTGTCACATGGGTCTCTTCCACTCCCCAAAGGAAGATGCCATAATCTGCATAATAAGACACCCTGTCCATCTGCCTAATAGTTCCCTTGCCTGGAGCAATCCTTTCTTGTCTTTTGCTTATAACTTTCTTGTCCTCCTTCCTATAAAAATTTTACATTTTGTACAACCCCTTGGAGCACCTCTTTAGGTGCGGTATTGCCCGTTTCATAATAATAAAGACAGCAGGATTTAAAAAAAAAAAGAAGAACTATTGGGTGTTAGAATACCTGGCCTAGGCTTGAATCCAGGCTCTACCACTTACTAGCAGTGGGACCTGGGGAAAAGAATTTGCTTAAACTTTAGGAGTCAGTTTCCCCATCTTCAACATTGAAGTATCAAAGTGCCTTTGAGGTTTTGGGGAGGATTCGTGCACTACTACGTGGAAAGAAAGTACTCGCACCACGCACAGCACATAGTTGCCTACTATTAGACTACGTTTTCCTGCATTCCATTCTTACCTCAGTGCCTTCTACATAATTGGTACAGAATAAATGTTTATTATTTTTTAGGTAATGATGAGGATTAAATCATATAACAAAAAAATTATTGACCATAGTATTTGTCAAACACTAAAATGTGATTCTGAGAACACAGACACAAATTGAGATGTAGTTCTCTGTCCCTTTTAGAAGCTTTTCACCAGCTAGAAGTTAGATTACATATTGCAATGAACCTAACCAAGATTGATCTGGTTTTACGGACAAGCACAAAATAAAAACATTTTTGGTATTGATGATGATGAGTAAGAATCAACTATTATTTTGGGGAAATATTCATTCAACAATCACTTATTTATCAGGCTATACCCTAGAGCAGGAAAGTACAGTCATGTTGAGTGATAAAAACACATAAAGTAATAACTCAATAGAAATAAAATATGTTATGGAGGAACACAAAGAAGGGAAAGAGTAACAGCAAATCCATGTAAAGATGCATCATGTTTCTAAATGCTTCTACCTACTTTAGTTATACATAAATCTAAAGTGTCTGCTTAGAAAATCAGACATGATGTCAAGTAGGATAAGCTCTTACAAGTTGATGAAAGTATATGTTGTGGGCCTGAGCATGAATTTTGAGTAAGACCAAGATTGGAATCCTAACCTTGCTGCTTATTAGTTGTTCAACATGGGAATATTGCTAAACCTATGTAAGTCTTAATTTCTTCATCTGCAAAGCACAGCGAAGACTAACTACCCCCAAGGGTGGTTGTGAGGATTCAACGGGAAAATATACTCAAGTTGCTCCGAGCAGTTCCTGGCAAAGTAACACTTCAGAAGGCAACTGGTATAATGACATGGGAGAATGAACACTATCTTCAGGCTGCACGGCACAATGCCAACAAGAGTCCCTCCAGACCACAGGCAGCACGAATGCTTCTTGAGAACCCTTGACATAGACTTCCATGAGTTTGTGGCTTGGTTTGGTGCTATGCTCCTATGTTGACCCAATGAGTCAACCTCTTAGAGGATAGCTGTTCTTATATCTCTGTTCTACTTTTTATGTGAAGCACGTCTGTACAAATACATCAAACCTCTATTTCTAAAGAAAGACTATTAATGTTCTTGTGTATTTGTTTGTTGGATTTATTTGGGGGATGCAATAGGATTCCTGATACTTGACCGCAAGTTTCTTTAGATTTAGTGTCTATTGCTCCACAAAACATGCACAGTTTCACACAGACCTTTTCATAACATAGTCATCTCCTCTGAACTCTTCCTAAAGAATTATCCACAATATTTGCTAAATATTAAAAGTTTTTGAGCTTAAATTCTTTCTCTGTGGATTAGTAATATATTCCAACACCAACTCTACATATCTTATTCTACCAATGGAGTAGATGTCCAGTAAATGTTTGTTGATTGATTGATTTTGCTGAGTGATTGAACTCTAAGGTCTTAAACAGTGTCCTTATGCGCAGCTGTGTAAACTCTATGGAATGAAACTCAAGCTTGTCACATTCCAAGAGTAATAAGGAATGAGTTAGCCAAGTACCACGTCTCTGACATGCCGTCCATCAAGCAGTTTAACATCTTGCTGACATAAAAGCAACTTCAGAAGAACAAGAATACTGTGACAAAAAACAAAATCACTTGCTCAAAGGATTAAAAGAATAATAGTGAAAGTACCAAAATGTACGTGTCTATGAATAAGGGGAGGTGAGAGAGAGGAGACACTTGCAAATTGCAAGTGAAAGTTAAAGACGACTTCATAAAGTTCCCATGGTTTCAGTTTCACCAGTGTAAAATTCCAAATCAACATGCTAGGAGCCTGATGCACTTAAATTAGATCCCTAGATATGTTCCTGAGTTTAACTAACAAGCAACCTTCTCCCTTCAGACAGGTACACGGGGAGAAGGAGGAATTGCTCCTCAGCAGCCAGCGATGGGCTTTAACTGCCTTTGCTGTGGTCCACCACGGCAGACACAGAAACAGAGAAAAAGTGAAAACTGTATCTCCTCATATTAATCTCTGTTCAGACTTGTTCCAAAAAAGAATTTTGAAAAATTAGCTTGCTTGTTAAGGTTCTCGGAAAATCAGTTGGTTTTCATTTCTCAGTTAGAGATGATTGGTTAGATACATTGATTGAGCGACTTTCCCCACCCCTTCCTACCCTAAGCAGTTTCTAGTTTAGATCCAAACCCATTCCTTGCACTTATGTGTGATATAAAGAAGCATAAATGGCATTATATATGCTCTCTTGCCTAAGTCCAAAAAAGCGAGATGAAGTAACAGAAGAAGGAAAGCCCCTAAACTCATTGCAGGGTTTCCTATTTCCTGCAAGGGTATTTCTATTGGGCTTCCCAAAGGACTCTTCCCTGTCCCGATTTTTAGCTTTTGAATGCTTCCTTTAATGAGTGTCAAGCCAAATCCTTCAAAATGCTTTGCCTCTTACCTAGAGGGAAAAATTAACTTGCAAAGGAAAGGAAAGGATGATAAGGTTGAAAAGAGGCAAGCTATGCCCCAAATGCCACATTTTCATAGAAGCTGTCTGGAGCTAAGAAAAGGATCTGCTAACATCAATGAAGAGAAAAACACATCAATGAAGAGAAAAACCCCGTTCCTTATGATTGTCAAGGACTTTTGGCCTTGCTTTATGGAAATCACACCCTGGATAATTTTGTTTGGCTTGGAATGTACCATCAAAGAGGAGTATATCTTTGAGTTTAGAAAGCACTCCTCATCTGGGGCGCATGGGTGGCTCAGTTGGTTAAGCATTTGACTCTTGATTTCAGCTCAAGTGATGGTCTCAGGGTCATGAGATCGAGCCCTGCGTTGCGCTCCACGCTATGTGGGGAGTCCACTTGAGATTCATTCCCTTTCCCTCTGCCCCTCCCCCAGCGCATGTGCTCTCTCTTGCCAAAATAAATAAACAGATCTTTTTTTTTTTTTTCTTTTAAAGAAAGTACTCCTCGTCCTATGCTCTGGAGTTAAAATCAACACAACAGGAGAAGGTGACATTCTGGACTGCAGTTGACACTCTGGAGCCTATATTCTCCCCCTTCTCTTACCAGCATTTAATTCACAGTGAACTCCACGGCCATGACCTTTGGGAGGCACAGAGGGTTCTTTCTCAGTGCATCCATTCCTACCTCCTTGTCCTGCAGTTCTTAAGGAAACAGAGCTGAACACCAGGCATTTTACCTGAATAATTCAAAGATGAGTGGGAAAATATTCCAGCTCTAAAGCTAAGGTTTAAAGATTGACACTTCTCTTCTGCGGATGGTGACTGAAGTAAGTACATAACTAGAATGAAGACTGCTCTTCCTTCAAACACCCACAAGTGTCCACATGGAGTGGAACACCTGTTCCAGGTCTTTATTGCCCTCTGAATTTCTGACTTTCTTACGTGCTCTCCTTCCTATTTCCTATGGCTTCCTTCCATTTTCCTCCTTCTGTTCATGACTCTCACAGACTCTTACTTGAGTTAGCTTAGTGAACAAGGCATTCTACCACTGTCTAGCCGATAGCTCCCACATGTTGTAGCTAAAGAGACTATTGTCATGAGGATAAAGTAGCAATGTGCTCAAGCATCATTGTGTTTTGCATGGAAATTCTCTACATGCTTTTACTATTTCAAGGATAATTAATTAATTATTACAAGATAACTTAAACAATAGAAAAATGAAGGTTCTAGTTTCAGATATATGGTCTTATTATACCCTTAAATATACTCACATACTTTACAACTTGTGTCTCGATTTTGGGTCCGGAAATTGTTTGCCATGCTCAGGGCTCTATGTCTTCTATAAGGGACATTCAGATATATTGTATACAAATTTAAGCCCTCGTAAACAAAACCTGTGTCTTCACATGGGCAACCTGACCCAGTCAGGAATGTGAATGATGTGATTAGTATCCAGTCCTCACTCTGCATCTCAAGTTTCAAAGACTTCTCCTCCAGCCAATTCAAAAACCTTCATAAACAGTAACACTAAATAAGGCACTATTTTTGAAATATGGCTTTAGGATGCAGCTATGGCAAGATAGGTGACACTGACCTGGCGTTTCACTCCACTGGGCCTCAGGCCATCTGCCAAATGAAGGTGCTGTGATGTGCGATTGCTCAGGAGCAGTCCAACTCTACCGCATACTTGTCATATGGGTGTCTGCTGT
Source organism: Ailuropoda melanoleuca (assembly GCF_002007445.2). NCBI lineage: Eukaryota > Metazoa > Chordata > Mammalia > Carnivora > Ursidae > Ailuropoda > Ailuropoda melanoleuca. Next base: position 121,454,396 of record NC_048219.1, on the reverse strand, counting down.
TTACAGTTGTCTGTCCCCACTACCTCTCTGCAAGGATTTGATACTTTTCAAGGAGTAAATTTATATAGGTCTCACTAAGCATAACTGGGAAAGTTCTGTGAAACATAGCTATTAGCTAAGCACATTATGTTTTCAAATGAGAGTTTTGCCAGGCAAATTAAAGCTTCCATCAAATAACAAACTATTACACTGATCTTAGAGAAAATTCAATGTATTGAGTATATAGATCAGACACATATTGAACTTCAGTTTAAAAGGATGGCAAAACACCTGGCAAATGCACTATCACTTTGCACAGCCCTACATTTCCTCCTTTTTTTCTGATTATTTTTTGCTAATAATACCAAAGTCACAAAACTTACTTTTAGAATTCTTCCCGTTGTTAATGCTGATACTCCTATGAATCTGCAAAAGGTAACTGAAACTTCAAAATGAAAGTCACACTGAACTTACTCTCTTGCTAAATTATTTTGTCAAAATGAAAACCATCAAGGCACGCACCGGGACGCTTTTAGTACCTATGACTATTTGATTGCGGGCTTTTGGCGATAGGGAACAACTCTTAAGTGGTAAGTGGTTGTTGCTCACATACCTCGTACACAAACACATCATCAGTGCTTTATTACTGGTCTCAGAAGAAAGATTTTTCCTTTTCATTCTAAGTAAAACAATATGACATATGGTGCCATTTTAAAACTTGAGAGGTAACTGTTTGAGTATTACCCAGATTTACGTATTGAAAAATGAAAGATTTTGATGCTCTGTGGTCAGCCCCAAGAGCAATGACTCCTGGGCTCCGTATTCTTCTTAGAGTCCAGCAGATGTTCACTGTGCATTTCTAATTACTTAACTCAGGCTCTCTTTGTCCTACGAGGGGAAGATTGTCAAGGAGCAGAGAAATAGCAAAGGCAGCCAGGCATGCATGAAAAAATCATTACATCCTTGCACCTAAGTCCATTTCATTTAGAACCAGGTTATATGGCTGTGTGCTGAGGGAAACAAATGCACGTATTACAGTACAAATGTTCAAAATGTGTTACTCTTTTACACATTTGTAAGAGCTCTTTACTTAAGAATAACTTTGCTGGCACATTGCAGTCCAAAGGGAAGGTGGCAGTCTATAAAATGTGTCACATGAAATGCTGAGAACTAGAAGATAGGGTTGGTGATTTCCTGGAACGACTTTTCCAAAACCTTCCCAGTGAATAAAACTTTCCTAAACAGATCCTCTCCCTCCTTTGTTGGTGAGAGGATATTCAGTTAGGAAATGTCACCTCAACTTAACATGAGCAAGGTCTCAGGCTCGTCTTTATTATCTGAAACCTACAAGCAGGTGAAACCTTGCTTCTTATTTTCAGCTGCATGCAGTGGCGCTATTGTGTGATGATATGTAAGACGATCCTTCTTTACCTTTCCCTTAATGCTATTTCTTTTAATGAAAAGAGGAAAATTGTTTAAGAAAAGGTTTTCTTTGGTGACTAACATAACATAATAAAAAATTTTTATTAAAAAAAAAGAAAAGGTTTTCTTTTTTTTCAATCCAGTATTCTGACCATAAACATATAAACCATGCCTTTGAAAGATATGAATGACTGGAAACTATTAGAATAATCAGCATATCTACCACTTGAATTGTCTGCATTGAAGAGCTCCACTGAATTTTCGACTATTTTAATCAAAGCCCAACAATCTTTTCAAAGTAAGACTATAAAATGATTAGACTGCTTTCATTTAATAAAGGAAATTTAAGTATGAAGGGGACTTCCGGCTATTCATATGTCCTCTTAACTTGTTAGAATTTGTATCAAACATCAACAGATTCTCCCATATCAAAAGAGCAGAATTTGATTTGGAAGTGAGTATGTACTGTGATTTTGGCCAAATAAATACACCCAAGTATATCCAAATATACCCAAATGTAAATACACCCAAATATAGCCATAAAATGGGGATTACAATATTTACCACAGAGTTGCTGTGAGTAACAAACAGCAAGCATTAAATAAGTTAGTGGTTATCTGTTATCTTAATTTTTCTTTTGAGCTGATGCTTACTTCAAAGATACATCACATCATCTCAAAGAAAGACAGAAAGTTAATATTAGTGAATGTATCAGTCATAGTCCAGTCAGGAAAACAGAAATGCTCTGAAAATTTAAATCGGAGGTGAACTTAATACAAGAAATTGGTTATGGGGCACCTGGGTGGCTCAGTCAGTTAAACATCTGCCTTCAGCTCAGGTCATGATTTTGGGGTCCTGGGATCCAGCCCCATGTCAGGCTCCCTGCTCAGCAGGAGTCTGCTTCTCTCTTTCCCTCTGCCCTCCCCCCTGCTCAAGTGTGCACTCTCTCTCTCTCAAATAAATACATAAAAACCTTAAAAAAAAAAAGAAATTGGTTACAAAAATTTGGTTGGATGAAAGAATAAAGGGTGGAAAAGGGCCACTACTTAGAGTCCAGAAGTATGCATTGCTACTGAGGCTGCCACCAATGCCACTGAGCCTGTGGTCATCTGTCATCCCCACTGCTGCCTCCTGCTGCTCACAGATCCACTGGCACTGCTGGTGGTCACAGTCACCCACAGTCACCTGCACTTTTGTGCCACAGCTCCTGCTAGAACCATAAGCAGAGAGATATCCCCCTTCATTGTTATTTTTGCAATTCCACTGCAATGCTTCCTATTGGCAAAACTTAATAGGAACCAGTCAGCAAGAGAGTTTGTGGAATGCAGTTTTTAGGCATCCAACCTCTCAACACAGGGGAGGGCACAAAGGGAAGAGAGTGGGCTCAGCACTAGCAGACATTTTCCAGAAGAATAAGTAATCACATTATTCCCCATGCTAGCACCAGGAAGCAAGCAATGACTCTCGTTCAAAAGCATGGACTGTACTTATTTCTTTTCTGAAATCCCATGGAAATTTCTAAAATATATAATGGAACTTGGGGTGCCTGGGTGGCATAGTCCATTGAGCATTTCATTCTTGGATTCTGCTCAGGTTGTGATCTCAGGATCATGAGATTGAGCCCTGTTTTGAGCTCCACACTCAGCAGGGAATCTGCTTGAGATTCTCTCCCCCTCTCTCCCACCCCTCAAATAAATAAATAAATCTTAATATATATTTTATATTATATAATATATATTATATAATATATTATATATATTATATTGTATATACATTTGTACAGTAATATATATTATATACATTATGTACATCTGTACAGTAATATATATTATATACATTTG